>NW_004949284.1:2778-5467 GCF_000317375.1 Microtus ochrogaster | reverse complement strand
GTGACATTAGGTAGTAGAAGGAATGATAGAAAAAGCTAAAATGTTCAACATTTCTCAGCTTCCTTTCAGTATTGAATATCCTCCATGAACTTTAAACCTGCAGCAAGGAAAGACAGCAATTACTTAATCACAGCTTAATTAACTGCATATGTAAGAGTATTTCTAAGAGAATATAAAAGATGGACTAACAGCCAGAAGGTGGTGGCACACACCTTTAACCCCAGCACTCAGGAGGCAGGCGGATCTCTGTGAGTTTGAGGCCAGCCTGGTCTACAGAGCAAGTTCCAGGACAGCTAGGGCTGTTCCACAGAGAAACCCTGTCTCAAAAAACAAAACAAAACAAAACAAAACAACAAAAAAGATGGACAAACAGCAAGCCCAAAGGATGGAATATATTGACAAAATATCCAAAACATGAAGACATTGAAGTGGGTTTCCTCCCAAATGGGCCATGTCGGCAATCACCTGTGCTTCACTGTCTACAGTTTAGTCATAAGCAGAAGCTGTTTTTATGTTTGGAACATGGTAGATCTACCCAGTGGATAATTATAAATACCACTGTAGTCCCTTCAAGGTGTTTTTTTTTCCATATTACTCTACTTGGACTTCAGCATACCAAGCCCCAAGGAAGTCTTAGCAGATGGACTATTTTTGAAATCTATGAAAATTGCTAGCATAAAGTAATCCACTCACATATTCTGAAAAGGATCACAAGCTTTGTGAACGGGGCTGTGTCCACCGAAATACAGATGACCCCTTTAGACTGTTTCAGATTGCCTCACAGCTAGGAAAGACTAAAAGAAAAGAAAAGAAAGTCTTGGTCCTTGCACAACTTCTCACCTGGAGTCTTCCAGCTTAGCCTCACTTGGACTTCACTAATACCCCGAGGCCTGTCTCCTTCACTAATACTCCAAGGCCTGTCTCCTTCACTAATACCCTGAGGCCTGTCTCGGGTTTTGAAGGCCAAAAGCCTTGAGTAGATTGCTACAGCGTGAACGAGTTTAAAAAGAATTTTTATTATTTCTTGGTGATTTTTTTTTTAATGAGATAGGAGTATTTTGTCTGCCACCTAGGATAGCATGAAATTGCCCCCCTTCCAGTCCCTTAAGGAGCTGAAATCCCAGGGTAAACCAGCAAGGCTGATACCTTTCTCGCATTTGTTTAATTCATCATATATTTTTCTGAAAGCATTTACAGAAAGCTTTGATTTGAGGTAGACAGAATGTAAGATGGGATTCTATTTTCAAAGGGTGTGGTCTTGGGGTTCAGTCCCCACTAACTTCACCCCCTCCCTTTGGTGACCCATGCTCAAGAACGACATCATTTGCATATTGAAGTAACTATATTTTCCCTGTTGAAAACTCCAAAACCTTCTAAAGAGATCACACACTTCTGCCAAGAAGTTGCCAAGGCTACGTGTTCGGTAGTTAAAGAAGCCAACTTTGAGGTCAAAGATCTGCATTAATAAATTCCAGCTCATGCATTTCAAATGCATGGCCCATATTACTCTCCCACCCTGTCTCCTCTTATAGGAGAGACATGTAGTACTGCCTTTCTGACGAAGCCGTAAGCTGTTTAAAGTGTTTTGCATGTACTGGCACATAGAACATGCTCAGCTGACACTTGTTATCATTGATGACCACTAACTATTCGTGAGAACCACTGTGATAATGGCAGTGAGGGACACTGTGGAGGAGGACCAGAGGACCCATCTGTTTCCGTCTCAAATTTGCCTGACACACACTTTGAAGAGATGGTTTTTATGTCATGATACTTCTGTTTGTTGACTAAGCTATTAAGAATCTATGTGTGTATATCATTTTTTGGGCCCACAATTTCCAGGGCCCCAAATGTTGGAACCAATTAGAAAGCCACACCATCTGAATCCAGAACCTATACTTTATATCACAGCACCAGGTGGTATTTGCTGTTTTGAGCTTTAGTTTGTGGTTCTGAGCATCAGACCCAAGGCCCTGCAAATGCTAAGAAAACAAGCAAGCATAAATAAGCTACATCCCAAGCCCTACAAGTAAGTTTAAATGTTTGACTGTTAAACACCTAGACAGCTTGTGCTGGGCTTTGGAATTACTTCAAATTTCATATCATTAAAAATATGTTTTGGCTGGAAGTGAAGGAAGACATGGGGGAGGCTGGCACAAACCTTTAATCCCAGCACTCAGTAGGCAGATACAGAAGAATCTCTGTGAGTTCAAGGCTAGCCTGTAACTGGAGGTTTCTCTCCTGCCCACCAGTCCCCAAATATCCACTCTGACACTTAATATTAATTACACACTGTTTGGTACATGGCTCAGGCTTATTACTAACTAGCTTTTACATTTAAATTAGTCCATTTCTATTGTCAATGTATTACCATGAGGCTCATAGCTTGTTACCTCACATCTTCTCCAGTGGCTGCTGGTGTCTCTCAGACTCTTCCTTCTTTTTCCCTATATCTTTGTTTGGATTTTCCACCTAGCTATATTCTGCCCTGCCATAGGCCAAAGCAGCTTCTTTATTAACCAATGGTAATAAAACATATTCATAGTATACAAAGGTGCATGCCACATCAGCCTTGTCTACAGAGCAAGTGTCAGGACAGCCAAAGCTACACAAAGAAATTTTGTCTTGAAAAAACCAAAATAGATAGATAGATAGATAGATAGATAGATAGATAGATAGATAGATAGAT
>NW_004949284.1:0-1877 GCF_000317375.1 Microtus ochrogaster | reverse complement strand
AATCTTTCCCGGTGAGACTGATGCTACACAGATTATAAGAAATGGGCTAGTCCAGGTGCGAGAGTTAGCCGAGAAGAGGCTGGATATAATGGGCCAAGCAGTGTTTAAAAGAATACAATTTGTGTGCTGTTATTTCAGGGTATAAGCTAGGCAGGCGGCCGGGGTGCTGGGGACGCAGCCCCGCCGCTCCTATTACTACATTTTTCTAGACAGGCTTTCTCTGTATCTCTGGCTGTCTTGGAACTTGCTCTGTAGACCAGGTTGGCCTCGAACTCACAGAGATCTGCCTGTCTCTGCCTCCCAAGTGCTGGAATCAAAGGTGTGCACTACTACTACCTGGCTTGCAGTAAGTTTCTTAAACCCTGTTTTCCTGGCCTTGCATTCTCAGTCCAGAACTAATAATTGCTTCCTTTAATGTCTACCATTCCTATTGTTTTCCTGCTGTTAATAACTATAGCCCTGAGTCATATACATCCTTACATTTTTGTTTTGTTGTGTTTGGTTGTATTTGAAACAGTGTCTTGCTGTCTACCCCTGACTGGCCCTGTTCTCACTGTGTACAGCAGGCTGGCCTCAAAGTCCTGTCAGCCTTCCCACTCCCCTACTCCCGAGTAGGGAGATTATAGATATGTGCTACCTTGCATGAGTTCGACCCAATTTAAAAATATTATTAATTAGCACTCGGGAGGCAGAGGCAGGCGGATCTCTGTGAGTTCGAGGCCAGCCTGGTCTACAAAGGGAGTTCCAGGACAGGCTCCAAAGCTACAGAGAAACCCTGTCTTGAAAAACCAAAAAAAAAGAAAAAAGAAAAAAGAAAGAAAGAAGAAAAATATTATTAATTGATTGATTAGGAAAAAGCATGAATGCAATCCCCTGTCTTAGTCTGTAGCTGTGAAGAGACACAGTGACCATGGCAACTAAATAAAAACATTTCATTGGGGCTGGCTTCCAGTTCAGAAGTTTAGTCTATTATTGTCATCACAGGAAATATGGCTGGATGCTGGAGAGGCATGTGAGAGTTCTACATCTGGATCAGCAGGCAGCAGGAAGACAGTGAGATACTGGGGCTGGCTTAAGTACCTGAAACCTCAAATCGCACTCCCCAGTGACACACTTCCTCCAACAAAGCCACACCTATTCCAACAAGGCCACACCTCTAATAATGCCATTCCCTATGGGCCCATGGGGCCCATTTTCATCCAAACCACCACACCCCTATTAACACAGATTATGCAGCTGAGCTCCCCACATTTGAGGAAATCATAGGCGTCAGCGCATCCTGTGTGTAATAGACAAACTTTTCCCTGAGAAAACCTCCTTCATGATGACCTACCACACAGGAGCATCTTTTGTTTTTCCAGTGAAACTAAACGTTTACCTCATTGCTTTGTCACATATTTTATTCTTCTTTCAAAAAAGATTTATTTTATCTTTAATTATGTTACTTATGTTAATTATATAGGGGGACAGTATATGAGTGAGCACATGAGTGGTGCCAGCAGAGGGCAGAAAGGGACATTAGACCCCCTGAAGCTGGAGTTACGGGTGACTGTGAGCACCCAACGTGGGTGCTAAGAACCAAACTCAGGTCCTCTGTAAGACCAGCCAATGCTCTCAGCCACTGAGCCATCTTCCCAGCCCCACTTCTGTCACGTTCTTTTTGAACTGACAAACATTTTAGTTTTTTTAATTATTTTTTTAAGTTAATATATAAAATATTGGGTTTCACTATAGCGATTTCGTATGTACATGCCATTATCTTTTTCTTATTTCTGGAGCCAGGGACTGCAAGGGGCATACAGTCACAGGACAAGTGGGAGGACAGGCAGGGGCTGCTGAAGTCAGCAAAATTGTCCTCGCTAGCTTTGAAGAACGAA
>NW_004949283.1:172908-174423 GCF_000317375.1 Microtus ochrogaster | reverse complement strand
TATCATCTATTGGGAGAGATAGAACATATCTCTTTACAATTTACATGTAAGCATTGAAACTCAATGTTTTATTGTTTTGTGGTTTGTCTATTTGCTCTGCTTTCATTCTTTCATTTTTGGTTTTCTATCCTGCCACACGGATTTCTTGAACACTCTCTGAGTAGATACCTTTTTATTCATCTTCTCTCTTCACATCTCTGTTATTGTCTGCCCAGCATCTGCTCTGTATTATTCAATACACACACACGCAGCTCATGAGAGTTTGTTAACAGCATTTTCTATATGTAGTGTAGCGACTACAAACATGGGGGAGCCCTCTTCCCTGTATGATGCACTGCCCCAGGTGCTGTCCCAGCTCACTGAGACCCACATCCCACACTGACCTGCTCTTCAGTGTCAGTACAGCTGGAACTCAAAGGCAGGGAAGTCTGTTGTCTTTGCTTCTTACTCATCCTCCCATAGCTGTCTTTTTTCTGACCTTTCAGGTTCATCATTTCCTTTCTGACCTCAAGCACATTCTTCTTCAGACTTCAGAGGAGACTGTAGCAGAAGGAAACCTCTTAGCTGTTCCCCTCCTCAGAATGCATTTCCCCTCCTTCTCACACTGACTCTCCCCTGATTGTAGACAACTCGGGAGATGATCAGAAGCACTCGCATTTTCAAATGTTCTCTTACTCCTTCCTGGCCTTTGTGGTTTTCCTATAAGTGTTAAAGATTTTTTTGTTTTGTTTTGTTTGTTGATTGTTTGTTGTTGTTGTTTTGTCTCTCTACTTTCAAGAGAATCATTTTCCATATTGATTCTGGTGGTTTTGTATTATTTCGGGCTTTAAGCTGTTGGAATCTACATGACTTGCATTTTGCCAGACTAGGAAGTTTCCATCATTTTCCAAGTGTTTTCTCATCTACACATTCCTGTTTTCAGGACATTGGTGCACAGCCATGACATCTATGGTGCTGGGTCTTGCTGTTTGCCATCGGCTTTCTCTGTGCTGTGTATGGGAGAGCTGCCTCTCCCCTCTGCACTGCTTCTCTGTCAAGCTCTGCTGTGCAGATCTCCACAGAGGCCATGGCAGCTTTCTGTCCTCAAATCGATGACTTTTCTTCTTATGTTTCTTTTCTCTGTTAATATTTCCCACTATTTGGAATAATTTTATAATATCCACTTTGAAATATTTATTTCTTACCCTCTTTCCAACATCTGTGCCATCTCAACTAAGTTGAGATTCTCTTCAGTCTTAGTGAATCAACAAAGGAATGTCAGACTGGACATTGTGTGTCATGTGCTGTAAACTGATGTACACACTAGGGCCATGTTCTACTTGTCCAGGTAGCTTTAAGGCTCCAGGGCCTCACTTTTGTGAGTGGCAACTCAAATGGAAATTTCAGAGTTTTCATTGTGAATCAGAATAACCCCAGTATGTGCTTGGCATATTTGCCTCCTTAATATTAGCAACATGAGCAAGAAGGAAGATGGCTGTAAACTGAAGGGCCTCATCAGTATAGTGCAGCTGCAAC
>NW_004949283.1:170358-171518 GCF_000317375.1 Microtus ochrogaster | reverse complement strand
ATTTTTGCACATTAGCCAGGATTCTGTGACATGAATGCTGCATGAGCCCATCAGCACTGTCTCTGGGTTCTGCCCCTCCATCTTTTTGTTGCTTCTATTGTCAGAGCCCTCTTCTAAATCACATTTTAATATTTAAATAAACAGTTGTTTGCTATTGCTTCTGTTATCATAGCTATTTATACAAAAAAGCCATCAACAGATATTTTCATTTACTGTGAATTCCATGCTTGCAGGCCATCGAGGTTGTTCAGTGGGTTAGGGCCCTTGCTGAAAAACTTGGTAATCTGAATTTGATCACCTCACCCACATGGTGAGAGGCGAGAACAGACTCCACTGACATACTCATGTGCAACACCACCCTTCACATACAAAATACACAAACACACAGACACACAAACACAGACACACACACACAATGAATGCAAAAATATTTTTTCCTTATTTTGTCTTACCTCCAGCAAACCCACACAGACACACCTTGGTCTTTACCCAGTGGCATACACATGTTCTGTCCATCTTAGACTGCAGAATGAGGAGTTAGAAAATTTGCTTATTTACTGAAATCTTTGTACTAAATTCTTCATACAGAGATACACACTATAATATCATCCACTCATTGATCCCTGTTAATGAATTTGTATTGGTGAATCTCATTCTTGAAGTTGATTAGCGTTTAGCACATTTCAAAGAAAAGAATATCAAATACGTTTCAACATACAAACATGTATCATTCACAGGGAAATAAAGACTTATCAATATGATTACCATTTGCTATGACAGGTATATGTCTGAGCACACTCGCCACTAACTGTTGAAATATGTTTCAGCTTGTGAAGAAGTATGGGAATGTTATCAGTCTGGATTTTGGAACCATGTCTTCAGTGATTGTAACCAGTCTACCTTTAATCAAAGAAGCCTTTACTCACCTCGAAGAAAATTTTATGAGTCGCCCTCGATTTCCATTGCAAAATCTTATCTTTAATGAAAATGGTAAGACTTTCATGTGTTGTCAGATATGTGTTGTAATTTTTAAGATACATAAAAGGCTCCCATGTGCCTTATGTATCCATAAGCCAATACCTTCATGAAATGCCATCATTAACGGGTGCTGGGTACCACATTGCTTGAATGAAAGCACCCATAAGTTGGTTTATAATGTG
>NW_004949283.1:168701-169253 GCF_000317375.1 Microtus ochrogaster | reverse complement strand
TGACCTCCATCAGAAAGAGCACAATGCTGATTTTTATTCTAAAGCCAGGAAGACTTCTCAGTGGTTGCAAACAGAGGAGATCTTAGGATATCAGATTGAGAGTGGAGCAAAGACATTAAGAAACTTGTTTTAGATATGAAGGGTGGAAGATTACACACTCCAGGTGCTAAACTAGATTATGAATTAGACCAGGGTGATGGCATTAAAGCCTTACAAACACAAGTCCAGGCATGCCAAAAGAAATCAAAATGACCCCATGATCTAGATACCTGAAGATAAGGATGCTGAGAAAACTTCACTGGCAGTTTGATGGGTAACCTTGGTTGTCAACTTATCTGCATTTGAAATCAACCAAAATCATCTAAATTGGGCAAACAAATGAGGAGCCTTGCTTCTTTGGAATTCTGATGTGAGAAGACCTACCCTAAATCTGCATCACTGGAGATCAGAACACCCACTCTAAATTTGGCCACACCTTCTGCTGGTAGTCCACATAAAAGGACATGGAAAAAGTAAGCTTTTGCCGTTTGCTTTTCTTGCCCTCCCTTTCAC
>NW_004949283.1:163952-165421 GCF_000317375.1 Microtus ochrogaster | reverse complement strand
TCAGCTAAGTAAGTGGTAGAGTTTCTAATTCATATAGACACACTGGACTCCATATGAACACTATTCAATAATAGACCAAGGCAAGAAGAAACTGTGAAAACATATTAGTGAACTTTAGATCCGTGTGACAACATTATATGGCAGCACAAAGAGAATAAAGCAAAATGTGGTCGGGCCAAGTTTCAAAACATTTCAATTCATCAAAGTGAGCGGCAAAGCAGCTCAGCTCATGGGGCAGAAAGCTATGGTGGAGACTTTCACATCATAGTGCATTAGGAAACTGCAAGCAAGGAAGGAACCATGGGTTGGGTGTAACTCTAGGAGCTACCATCCTTCCCATCAGCTGGATGCTGTCTTACTATTTCTAAGAACTTCCCCAAATACTACCAGTGCAAGGAACCAGTATTTAAAACATGAACCTGTTGGGGAACATCTTGAATTCAAATCACACTGTAAAATGTAGAATCCTATTAATCCGAGTGGGCCTCTGGCAAATACATATCACTGAATCTGTCATAGAAGCTTCAATTCACTGGGTTATGGGCTCCTCTTCTGCCTGGGTCACAATGTGTGTGTGTGTGTGTTTTATCTTTTCTCTTATTTCATCTTCCTTGTATAATATTGATTTAAACAAATTTATCCTTTACCATATGAATGAAGTACAGGTACTAGAACAACATTATTAAGAGCAATATTAACAAACTGATGTTTCTAGAGGAAGTGAGAAAGGTGATGTTTGTGATAAAGAACTAGTGATGGAATCAGTGCGGCTTTGACTTTGCAAGATGATGCAGATTGGAGAATCATAAACACAGAAAATTGATATTCATCTTTTTGTTATCAGCAAAGTCAGCTCTTGATTATCAAAGACAGCCTCATTCTGAATGACTTAATGTAATTCATTCTCAGTGGTTCAGTGTTACGAGACAGTCAAAAATCTTATGATTGAACAAATACACACTGTCTTTTCTAGCACCCCGACAAAACAACTACAAGTTTCAATGAAGAAAACCTCATCTGCAGCACTCTAGACCTCTTCTTTGCTGGAACAGAGACAACATCCACGACCCTGCGCTGGGCTCTGCTCTACATGGCTCTCTACCCAGAAATCCAAGGTGAACATGTGGTGACAGCATCTGACCAAGGCAGAACAGGTTCAGAAGACAGGATGGGGGAGTGGGAGGAGGAGGAGCATATATGAGGGGATGTGCACTTGGGAAACAGCACATCCATCACATGTTCTATGAGGACTATGATTGTTTCAAGAGTGCAGATATTACAGCCTGTACCTTCAATAAGCTTGGAGTTCAGGAGAAAAGAGAGATGTCAATTTACATTGTGGCATGTATTAGCAAAGATTGGATTACTATACAACATTCATTCACACCCTTCTTCCATTTTTTTCTTTTTTCTTGATTTTTATTGAACTCTACATTTTTTTTCTGCTCCCCTCCCTGCCTCTCCCTTCC
>NW_004949283.1:160988-162150 GCF_000317375.1 Microtus ochrogaster | reverse complement strand
AGTAGTGCCAATGTTAGACTTTATATCTCTCTGGAGAAAGAACCATGCTGGACCTAGTAAAGGACCTAGACTTCCAAATTCATTTCACCTTGTGGCAGTGGTTAGCTCAGATGAGGCTTGCCGACTCTGCAGTGGGTCCCATGAGAACCTTCTTTGCACCCCAGGGAGGGAACAGGAGAAGGAAGGGGACATCGTCTCTACAAGCTTTGTCCCAAAGATGAAACACCATGTCTGCTTATGTTTTAGTTCTGTCACATTTGCTCTGTAAGGAATCTGGGAAGTGACTTCTTTAGCTAAGAAGCAGGTAAACAGCTGAGTCTCTTCTGCTCCAAGATAGTGATGATATTGAGAGGAAGCATTTACCAATTATTTTAATTATTATAGCGATGTAAACCTCAAAATGCCCTTTTGATAAGGTTTATTTCCTCTCAATTATTAGATGAAGAAACCAACGCTCATAAAATATTGCTAGTTTGACCATCAAAGCTGCCCAGAAACGCATTGCAATTCACTGCCCATGACAGCACATATCCTTGAGAAATTGGTCTGCAGATACGCAGTGGTCTCAGTGCTTGTGTCCTCCCTATGGACTCACTGAAACTTAATTACCAGTGTGATGGTGTGAGGAGGTGATTACTTGTTAGGAAGGGAATTGGTGCTTAAGAACGAAGAGCAAGATGGCTTCTCTTCACATTATGGCATGATGATACAACAAAGATTCCTCAACTATGACAGAGGAAATTGATTCTTATAAGACAAGAAATCTTTTAATGGCCTCATCTTAGTATTTTTAGACTCTTCATGTAGATAAAACCAAAGGGTATTGGTGAGAATCTATTCAGTAAAAAGTATTTATTTATAGAAATCTGAATAGACACTGATATGAGCTTAGCCATAGCCATCCTGATTAGTCACTTCAGGATATATAGAAATTCATAACTATGCTGTAGATTTGAAGAAAGTTATAGAGTTTACACTTTTCTAAATCAGGTTTTCTAAGGGGTAGAGAACTTTTATTTCCTCATAATCAGGACACTAGATGAAATAAAAGCATATTTGTTGTGAAAAACATCTTTATCTTTAGAAGAAAACAAAAATGTTTAAAGCTTAATGGTGCCTCCTGTTTCCTTGAAGCAAAAGTCCAGGCTGAAATTGACAGAGT
>NW_004949283.1:156208-160505 GCF_000317375.1 Microtus ochrogaster | reverse complement strand
GTGTCAATCCCCCCTTGCTTCTGATGGAAATTTTAACTTTCTTTGTTTTGTTTTCTACTTCACTGACAACAGAGACCTAAAGCCTGCCTCTTGCTCAGAGCAACCAAGCTGAATTCCTGCCATTGTGTACACACTTTGTGTGCCACAAAATCTTTTTAAGGGATGGCTCCTGTCAATGAAAAGAGATGAATTTTGGGGTTTTTAATTGTTAGATAGTTTTAACTGGCGTTTGCTTAGGTGAATAGGCTTCTGTCCCATGAACAATCCCTAAATAGCTCTTATCTTTCTAAATTCAAACCCCTTTGTTAAATGTAGTTAATACATGCATCTGCTACACCACCTGATACACAGGAAAGGAAATGCAGTGATGACTTTTTCCCTTGTGCGTGTTGCCAGGCAAGTTATTAAAGACTTCAGTGGCAGTGGTGTGGAATCAATAACCAAACGTTCTGGTACATTCTAAACATTGGTTTATATATGTAATTTGGCAGTTCTTTAATTTCATAATTGTGTTTTTAGCCATAACCTAAAAAAATAAAAAAACCTGAGTGCAGGAAAGTGTGGGACAGGAGATGAAGCAGAGCTGCCCCTTGGAGCATGCGTCCAACTGCAGCCTTCCAAGCTGCAATCAGTGAGCAGTGCTGAGATAAGGACACAGACCTAGACAAATGTGCTTCTCCCAGAGCACAGTGTCCACCAGGTTTTCTCACACAGAAGCTGGTGTTTCCTAACACTGTCTCCAGACAGTGCCTAAATGCTGCAATAAGGCACACTGAAATGCTTGATATGATCATTAAGTTTTGCCTGATTATCTAATGCAGTGTCACATCTCATGATGCGGAGGCTCAGAACAGGAGGAGACTGCATTTGCCTGCACAGCTAGTGTTGATCCAGAGCTGGTGTTTCTTGGGGCTGGGCTGCCCTGGGTTTGTTCTGACCTCTTTGTCTTGCCATCTGGGACTGTCTGTCCCTTTGTTCATTGGTCACAACTCACTTTAATCAGAAAGCTGATAAAAAAAACAGAGACTTTATCCATTATTCCTGCTTATAAAAATTATAATATAATATATAATATAAAATTATAAAAACAAAACCTCAGACACATTTCACTTATTCTACTTCTCTAACTCAATGAGTCATGTCAGTGAAATACTGAAAGGCTAGAAATATTTTTCTTTTTGTATTGAAAATCAATGCCTTGTGTGATAATTCCTAGGACTATGGTGAGAAGAATGAGAATAGAGAACATGCCTCCCCCAGGAAGATGTTCCTCCAGGCCCATTGCTTCCCAGGAACATGCCTTCCCCTCACTATAGTGCAAAACCCACTTCCCATAGAGGCCTCTTGCCTCACTCAGTTTAAAGAATTCTCCCATCTATACCAGTTGTAAAATAAAGTAGCAACACAGAGAGACCCACAGGTGCTGTTATTAAGAATGTTATCACTTACTCTAAACTACACACTTCATTTAGCAGTCCAATTGTGTCAGATAATCACATTATTACAGTTATTAATACTCAGAAGAAAGGAATAAATGTTTACTTTCACGCCATAAAGAGATTCCATAAAAGAGAGAAGAGTGTCCTTTTTTTTTTCAAGATTACAGTTCCCAAGAACTGACGGAACAGGGTCTTATGCTCTTATTTGTAGTTTAGAGTTCTTTGTGATACATCCAGACCATGACTTGTCCCCAGAGTTATGGGCCCATACATTTGAAGATTTCCCACGTTCATGTCCTTTTTATCAGTTAGCATCAAAAACTGCATCATTTAATAAGAACCTGTTACTGGTCACGGGTTCCCACATGAGGTCAGTGGCTTAGAGAATCTTTGCTTCCCTGCTTTACATCTCTTCCTGTGCTCTGATTGGTGGTGATCAAGATCTCTAGAGACAGAATAGAGGACAGAGCAGTGATTAATTCAAGCTGGGAACTCCATAAGTGACACTGTAAGCATCATTACCAGGTGTTTCATATTGCATTATACATTATTATTTGATAAAAAAAGAACCAGGACTTATGGAAAATGACAAAATTTAGTCTTGGAGATGGAAAACCTATATGTTTGGAATATACTGCCTTCAAAAAGCAGGAAACATCAGCTTGAGTGGTCAAGTCTGAAATGTTTGGGGTTTTTAAAACAAGTGCTGGTTAGCAATGGGCGGTAACACTTACTGGTAAACCTGAGTGATTAAATATAGAGGGGTGAGTAGCACTGGAATGTCAACACGGGGCGTGGGATAAGAGCACTGGTTGCTCTTCCAGAGGACCCAGGTGTAATTCCCAGTACCCACATGGCAGCTCACAACCATCTCAGGGATCTGTCCCCTTCTTCTGGGTGCAATGGACACTACACACATGTGGTGCAGAGACATACGTTCAGACAAAACATTCACATACATAAAATAAAAATAAAGGTTAGTTTATTAAGAACTGAACTATATATACATGAGAGATGTGATAGATTTTCTAATGTCAAAATCGGGAGCCAGGTGCAAAATTTGGAAGAGAAATACAAATAGGAACAAGCAGATGAAGATTAATTTATTAACAGTCTCAAAATAAGTTTGCATACAAAAATTAAAGCACTAATTATGGAAGAATGTGTTAGACTCTACCATCATATGTTCCCCAACAATAAATCTCAAAATCAATCAGCAACAGAGGCTAGAAGAGAACCCCATGCAACACAAGTGACATCTGACCAAAGAGAAGATAATCATGGCCCCAGTCTTCCCCTTAGGTAAACAAGGAGCTACTTAGAAAATCATATTCTACACTCTTTAAAAAAAAACATACTTGAAAGGTATAAAAAAGTTGGAGAATCAAGCCCGAGTGAAGAGGATAAAAGAGATGCCACAGCTAGGCCTAGCCTGTGACATTAATGTTCCCTATGATGATGCAGGAAAGTAGAGGGACAGACAGCTGCCTGAAACACCTTCCGTTTTGTGGCCATGAGTCCTGAGCTTAGGTAAGCAAGGCAGGAAGAAGCATGTGCACTCAGGACACCACAGTCTTTGTCACACTGAATCTTGCTGGTCATTATCTCAGTTCTGCTCACACAGGACACTAGCATCCAGAAAACTACCACCTCTAGGGGTGAGCAATTTGCACTTGGTGCTGAGCAAATCTCCACTGCTCTTGGAGACATTTTTTTTGCTGGATGTGGACCTCTCAGAGCAGAGATTCTAGAAGGGAAGCTAAGCTGTTTGCCTCTATGGAATCAAAGGTCCTGCATCTGTCATTCAATGGAACATACAAGGTTCTGCTCTTGGATGCTCTAATAGAATGACTGAAAACTTCTGGGTGCAACTTTATGGCTTTACAGGAGAATCGTGAGCTGTTCTCTATTTGACAGCTGTACCTTATATCCTCCTGTCTCAGCATCTTCATCCTTGAGAGGGATGATGATGGCAAGGTGTAGATGTATGTTTACTAAATAATGGACATGCCTAGATGTAGGGTTCAGCAGGAATCTGATTCAATATTTGAGACAGGAGACATGTACAAAATGAATGCAGATATGCCCTCTACTTGTCCATCATAGATGAGCAGACTTAATTAACAGCTAGAACCGTTGCAAGGGAAGCCTGCATGTCTCTGACTTTCATGTTAGGGACTCAGGTCTAGCACCCTATTTTTTGAATCTTTTTTTTTATGCTCTATGTTTTATTTTATTTATATATGTATAAATGTGTCTCTGTATGTACATAATATGTTCGTGTGTGATGGAACCTGTGGAAGCCTGAAAGAGGCATTGAATCTTGAGTTGCAAGTGTTTGTGTACCTCCTGATGTGGATGCTGAGATCTGAACTCCAGTGCCCTGATAGAGTAGTAAATAATGTTAATCATTAAGCTATCTCTTCCTCAAAAGGGTTGTATAGCAGTCCATGATTTGCCTGCTAAGTCCTTGTAAGGTATATCATATATGTTTATTAAACAAATTTGAAAGCCTTGAGACTAATTGTACATTTTCTCATCCAGCTCAGGTGTCTCTTTCACAGTACAGGATGCTACCTTCCATAACCGTACTAAGGTTGTAGAAAGGATGCCTTTTTAATTTTTTATTACTTTGTCAATAATACCAACAAAAATTCCTACTTTCTCCCCTCCTCCCACTTCCCTCCCACTCCCCCCACCCCTTTGATCCTGGAGTTCCAATTACAGTGGAGCATTCCACATTCAGACACATATGAGACGTAAATAAAAAGCTGGAAACAAAGCCCCAGGACAGTTCAAGATTGATGAAGCAAAATGGAAATGCCAGTCCCTGAAGGTACTAATGCCAACTAAGAAAG
>NW_004949283.1:154539-156108 GCF_000317375.1 Microtus ochrogaster | reverse complement strand
TGACTTTCATGTTAGGGACTCAGGTCTAGCACCCTATTTTTTGAATCTTTTTTTTTATGCTCTATGTTTTATTTTATTTATATATGTATAAATGTGTCTCTGTATGTACATAATATGTTCGTGTGTGATGGAACCTGTGGAAGCCTGAAAGAGGCATTGAATCTTGAGTTGCAAGTGTTTGTGTACCTCCTGATGTGGATGCTGAGATCTGAACTCCAGTGCCCTGATAGAGTAGTAAATAATGTTAATCATTAAGCTATCTCTTCCTCAAAAGGGTTGTATAGCAGTCCATGATTTGCCTGCTAAGTCCTTGTAAGGTATATCATATATGTTTATTAAACAAATTTGAAAGCCTTGAGACTAATTGTACATTTTCTCATCCAGCTCAGGTGTCTCTTTCACAGTACAGGATGCTACCTTCCATAACCGTACTAAGGTTGTAGAAAGGATGCCTTTTTAATTTTTTATTACTTTGTCAATAATACCAACAAAAATTCCTACTTTCTCCCCTCCTCCCACTTCCCTCCCACTCCCCCCACCCCTTTGATCCTGGAGTTCCAATTACAGTGGAGCATTCCACATTCAGACACATATGAGACGTAAATAAAAAGCTGGAAACAAAGCCCCAGGACAGTTCAAGATTGATGAAGCAAAATGGAAATGCCAGTCCCTGAAGGTACTAATGCCAACTAAGAAAGTATCTCGTCTTCTGTTTCATTTCCTGCAGGAAAGCGAGCTTGCCTTGGTGAACAATTGGCCAGGTCTGAGCTCTTTATTTTCTTCACTGCTCTTGTGCAAAAATTTACTTTCAAGCCTCCAGTCAATGAGAAGTTGAGCCTGAAGTCCAGATTTGGCATCCCTGTTTCCCCAGTCAGCCACCATCTCTGCGCTGTCCCTAGACTGTGAAGTCAGAAACAGAAAGAGAAAGGAGAACAGGCACTACCTAGCAATCCTCTGAGCCACTGGGACTGCTCAGATGTGAAGGGAGAGAAGCAAGGTGACCAGGGAAGGATGCAAAGATTAGGTTAGGGTTATTGGATCCATGTTCTAGATTTCTGTGTGCTCTAAGTTGGTGGTGGATACGTTACTTGTAAATCTTTTTATCTAGGAGTTGCAAAGATAATGATAGTTCCTCCTGTAAAAAGAGTGTTGTAATTTTGAAAGATGGGTTAGAAACAGCATGGAAATCAATAAAGTCATATCATAAAATCATACCTTCAGTTCACTTCTTGCCTCCTTCATAAATGTGCACTTCCGATGTTCATGCAAAACATCAATACATATTTTTAATAAAAAAATATAATGGGGTGTAAGAGAAGAAATCTTGCCATCTGGTAGAAAGGATAAAATGCAGAACTGAGAAATCTTACAGAGTAAAGCACTTTCTGTTGTAGGACTCCATAAGGAAACAAAACAAAGTTGCTCTATCCCCAATCTACCTGTCACATGGTATTCCTTAATACATCTATGTCTATTCATCCCAGTTAGACAGAGCACCAATCGACTACAGAAAGTCCAACTTTGTGAGTCAGTAATTGGCGGGTAGAGTGGGTAATGAAAGGAGAATGG
>NW_004949283.1:151799-154009 GCF_000317375.1 Microtus ochrogaster | reverse complement strand
GAGGTGAAACTAAGGCATGAACTGAAATTGGGAAGAAATATAGAACCAGGAAATGATACAAAGGTTATGGAGGATTCCTGTTTAGTGGCTTGTTCATTCCTTGCTTGGCCACCATTCTTGTAGAACCCAGCATAGGGGTGACACCACCCAAAATGTATTGGGGCCTCCCACATCAATTACCAGTTAAGAAAATGCCCTTTAGGCTTGCTTACAGCCTGATCATATGGAGTCCATTTCTCAATTGTGGTTCCTTCCTCCCATATGACTCTAGCTTCTGACAAGTTGATATAAAAACTAGCCAGCACAATTAACCCTTTGACAACGTGACACACAAACACATCACTTTTAGGCTATAACCTTTCCTTTTCCATTTATCTTGAAGATAACACATTAATATCAACATCACAACATAAAGTATTTTGAAATTTTTAATATTACAAATTAAAAGACTTTAAAATTCAGTCTTTTTAAAATGCCATTGTCTTTTAAAAGTTGAGAACTTTTTAAAATTTCAAAATCCCTTAAGTGTAGGTTCCTGTGAAATTAAAAATAAATTAAACACTTTCCTACTTCAAGAGGGAAGAACAGGGACAATGTCTCAATCTGAACAAAGCAAAATCAATATTCAACTGTGTAAGTGATTTAGTGTCCAATGTCTGGAATGCACTCCTGATCTTCTGTGGTTTAATAGGCTTGCACACCTATTCAAAACACAGTAAACTTATCTTCTCAACTCAGGATGACTCCAGTCCACAGCTGGTGCTGTCACTAGTCGTCATCTCATGATATTGGCATCTCCAGAATCTTGAGGTCTCCTTCCGTAACTGAGCTTCAATTTAACCAATACCTCTCCTGGAATTTCTTCATGGCGTCAAGTTTTAACTTCTCCTTACGACCCCATTAATCCTGGGCATACAACTGCTACAGATAGGGGCTATTGAGCATTTCTTGTTGGAAGACAGCCCATTGATATTGCCTAGCAGAATTATTATAAGTAGGCACTGTGATGGCCAATTTTTCTCTATTCTTTTCTTGTAAAGGTATAGCGAAGAAACAATCTTTCAAATCAATAACTATAAGAGACCATCCTTTTGGTACTAGAGAAGGCAGAGAAATTCCAGATTGTAGAAGTCCCACAGATTGAATTATCTTGTTGACAACTCTTAGATCTGTCACCATTCTCCATTTTTCAGATTTCTTTTTAACAATTACAGGAGAATTGCAAGGGCTGGTTGATTCTTCAATATGGTGAGCATCTGGTTGCTCTTGTACCAGCTGTTCTAAAGCCTGCAGCTTTTTCCTGTTAATGGCCATTGCTTAACCTATATTGGTTTCTCAGTTAACCATTTTAAATGTAGGGCTGTTGGTACCTCTAAAGGTTTGCTAGTTGTTTTATGTTCTTGTACAGACTGAATGGCTGGTGACCTTTGCGTATAGAACCTTATAATAACCTTCCCAGAATTATGAATTCCTGGGACAGCAGGAATGTTAATCTGGGTATTCCATTGCTGTAGCAGGTCAGGACTTCATAAATGTACTACACAATATTAGCCACATATGGCCTCAGCTTCCCTCTCTGACCTTCTGGCCCAATGTAGTCAACCCATCTCATGCTTTCTTTAAATTGAGATAAGGTTCCAATGTGAATGCCAAGATTTTGGAGTAATGGATATTCAGATTGGCTTTTGTGTCTATCAAACCAACAATTACAATGCTGTTTATACACACTCTTATTTTGGTCTTTGATCATATATAGAAATCTGCCAGAATATACATTTCTTATTTCCTATTGGAATTTTTGATTTTTCCTCTATGTTTAGTCATCATCTAGAACAGTATGGTCTTTTACAGAATGCTCTGTATTTTTAATTTTCCTGGTGAGATATGTCCTCCACAGTGACTGGGAATGCCTTTGCCACCTTTGGCTTGAGGGCCTGTGAGAGGCCCCTCAAGAAGTTTCCCAATGATATCAGGTTGGTTTGTCTGTCTTTTGTTGATCTGCATTCATTGGTCCATTGTCAACCTTTGCCATACAATCTACATAACTGAGTCCTCTTATTCTTGTCATTCCTAGAGGAGATATTATTCCCAGGAATTCTTTGTCTACAATCCCTTCTCACATGTTCTATTCTACCACAATTAAAGCATTTGGCATTTTGTTGTCTCCTCATTCCTTTGGAAAGTGTACAGATTGCCATCCTGGAGAGATA
>NW_004949283.1:129129-130516 GCF_000317375.1 Microtus ochrogaster | reverse complement strand
GGCCAGAAGAGGGCACCAGACCCCATTACAGATGGTTGTGAGCCACCATGTGGTTGCTGGGAATTGAACTCAGGACCTTTGGAAGAGCAGGCAGTGCTCTTAACCTCTGACCCATCTCTCCAGCCCCTCCTCTCACTGTTTAATGAACAAAGGTCAGACTCTTCTTGACAGTGACAAAATAAATGCCCAAGGTTTCAGTTCAGCATGAAAACAAGGAATGACTCAGAAGAGCAGTCCTCATGATGGTAGACAGGAAAAGAAAAAAAGAAACAAACCTGCAGGAGGCTAACCCCCACCCCATTTATTCCATGCAATACCTGAACATGGGGGATGGTGACACATAGTCAGGGAAAGTCCACCTGCTGTGAGTTAATGATCTTTAGAAATGTCCTCATGGTCATGTCTCAGTGGTGTTCTTATGTAATCGTCTAGACAATTATCAATTGCCAGGATCCAGAATCAAGAGTGTCTGCCAGAGGAGGCTTCTGTGGATCTGTAACACTTTGTATTAGTGCCTCAGAATGTATTGCTCCCCTGGAAAGTTTAAGTCTACTCTGTAAACACAGATACAATTCATTCATTTAACCCCAGAGACAGGTTACCTCTTCACATGTCCCTGGAGGAAGGAGATAGGTTGATGATTGTTAGCCCATGTCCAGTTATATTCCCATGGATGGTACATGTCTCTCTAGGTACATGCTGACCTGTTCCCACGGTTCTGTATTCTATAATAAAGTCTGTATTCCAGACTGATAGGCCTGGAACAACGTAAGGACACACAATCCATCATGAATCTGGACTAAGGACAGGATTTCTCATGGAACTGATGGTGTGAAAAGTAATGGGAGCTTGGGAACCCCATCCCTTGTCTGGGTCTCTTCCATGTATCCAGCTTTGACTGTTTGTTGTCTTCTTTATGGGACCATGGTCCTGACCAATTTGGCTGCTCTGCACATGGACCCCAAAGAGTGGGCCACCCCAGACACCTTCAATCCAGAGCATTTTCTAGAGAGTGGACAGTTTATGAAGAGAGAATACTTTCTGCCTTTCTCAATGGGTGAGTGGTAATGGGGAGGAAACAAGTCAGAATCCTGCCTCATTCCTTCCTTTTTCTTCTCCCTAGAGACCTCCACTGTCATTTGAATATCTCCATAAGGTCACACTTAGTGCAGCTGTAAGGTGTTCTTGCTTGCAGGCCAGTGTTCTCAGACAGAACACAGCTGCAGGCCACTCCTGTCACTCAAAGTCACCCTTGCCTCTGACTGAAATTTTGGCTTCCCTTGGCTGGTTTTCCTGATCTAAAAGAGCTAGTTCTAGGACAGGCTCCAAAGCTACAGAGAAACCCTGACTCAAAAAACAAAAACCAAAACAACAACAAAAAATGTTC
>NW_004949283.1:123511-128314 GCF_000317375.1 Microtus ochrogaster | reverse complement strand
AACAGTCTGGATTGTCTGCCACAATCCTACCTTTGGCATGTAACTGCTTTCCTTCAGCATCTCTAGAAATCAAAGACAACACCCCTTTAGATATTAGCTTCTCTTCCTTTAGAAAACATAACCAACAATATAATTATTATTGTTATCACAGAAGATAGAAAATTAATTCATACATTCCCATGTTCTCCTTATTTATGCTCTCCTGTTAAGTTAATAAATTAATAGATATCTTCTATTCATTAATATAATATTTACAAGTTTATAATATTAAAATAGTAATTTACAAGGGGTGTCATAGAACATAAAGGCAGAGTTACTTAAGTCCAATTGTGATAGTCTTGGTCAACCCTCTTATTTCACTTAATAGGTCATAGTTCTGGGGGGGGGTTGGTGAAAAAGAAAGTATATAAGTAGCCTTTAGAACAGACTGTCCATTACCTCCCTGAAGCAGTATCTGAGATGAACAACTTCTTAGGAGGAAGCTTTGTTTGACTCATCGTTTTAGAAATTTCTGTCGGTGGTAATTGAACAGCACTCAAGGTGTGACTGAGCATCTTTTAAAAGTGTGTGTATGAAGAAAGTGACTGCCTCATGGTGACCAGGAAGCAGGGAAAGGAAGCAATAGAATTTCAAATATCCCATCATGGCATAGCTCAGATAGCCAGCCTTAGGGAGACACCTACTTAATTATCCATCATTTCCCAATAGTGTCACGGGTGGCAACCAAGCTTGCTGATGAAGTCCTTGCCAACAGATGAACAAAAGCTAAACTCCATACTTTCAGGTTACATGGCCTAGGTGAACGCTGTTATACCATTCACGTTTTCCAGCTGAGTAACTGTCATCTCCAGGTTAAGAGCAGATATGAGCAAAGACAGTGCATCATTGAAGGGATGCTTTCTTTGCTGACACTATGAGAGACGTGTTAGTGAAGGCTTCAGCTTATGCAGTCCCCCAGGGTGAGGGTGGTGACTTTAAAGGAGTAGGTTTTTCCCTAACAACTATTCCAAAATTCCAATCTTCGTCAGTCATTGAAATCCCCTGTCTTAGTTTGTTGTCTATTGCAGTGATAAAAATCATAACTGAAAGTAACTTGTGGAGGAAAGGGATTATTTCACTTGGGTTCCTTATGACAGTCCAGCACTGAAGGAAAACAAGGTAGGGACTCAAGGCAGAAACCTGGAGGCAGAAACTGAAGCACAAGCCATGTAGGGGTTAGGCTTATTGGTATGCTCCCATGGTTTACTCAGTGTGCTTTACTATAACACCCATGATGATGTACTGAAGGGTAGAACTTCCCATTGTTAACAGACCCTTAGTAGAGATAAATAAGTATTGAGAGAGAGCAGGAAAAGAAAAAATGGAAAAAGAATTTTTTTCCTTCGGTATCATGAGCTTTGATATCAACACGGAACAACTCTGCCAACGGTGTATTAATATTACAAGTTTATTTACACTGTCACAGTTACACAATGACAACATGGCCCTTGGGCAACTTGGAGAGGAAGAGAAGTACATTAACTTGTGGCTCCCAATTTTAAAAAACCTGAAAGTCTAAAGATAAGAAGGATTTGCCTGAAATTCTCCTGCAGATCTGGAGAGAGCTGGAGTGTGAAGGTCATGAGCAGACACAGCAACACAGTCACAGGTGCTCAGGAAGAATCAGGCTTACCAAGAGTCAAAGGCCAACCAACTGGATTCTATCAGCCCTGCTCAGGACAGGTCTTTCTTCTCACTTCAATGACCCTCATGCCAGGCATCTCTGAAATGACCTCACAACAAACTTGGATTTTCTAGGCATCTCTCAATCAAGATGGTCATTGACTTTACTACAGTACTGTTGTTGTGAAGACACACCATGATCAAGGCAACACTTATTTACTTATTTATTATTCATTTTATATTCCAACCACAGTTCTCCCTCCCACTCCCCTTCCCACCTCCCTACCCCCATCAACACCCCCCCCAACTGCCCACTCCTCATCCACTCCTCCCTAAGGGCAAGGCTCCCATGGACAGTCAACAAAGCCTGGCACATTAAGTTAAGGCAGGACCAAGCTCCTTCCCACTACATCAAGGTGGAGTAAGAAATCCCACCATAGCAAATGGGCTCCAAGAGGCTGACTTCTGTACCAGGAATAGATCCTGCTCTGCCTGCCAGGATCCCCTCAAATATACCAAGCTACAAAACTGTGTGCCACATGTAGAGGACCTTGTTTGGTCCCATGGAGGCTCCACAACTATTGGTGTAGAGTTCATGATTTTCCATGAGTTAATCTACAGAGCAAGGCAACTCTTACAAAAGAAAGCACTTAATTAAAGAATCAGTCCATGTTCAGCATGGAAAAAAGCACACAGGCATGTCCCTGGAAGAGTTCCTGAGACCTTTACATCTTGGTCTACAGGGAGAGAGACAGACAGGGAGAGAGAGGCAGAGACAGAGACAGAGAGAGAGGTTGGACTGATGAAGTTTTTGAAACCTCAAGGCCCACACCCAGTGACACACCTTCTCCATCAAGACCACACCTCCTAATTCTTCCCAAAAGACTTTCATTCCCTGGTCACTAAGCATTCGAATGCATGGGTCTATCGAGGACATTATCAATCCAGCCATCACAGTAATCAAGATTATCCATCACATAAGCCAAGCTTTAAATCACATGCTCCATGCTGAACAACTAATTCACACCTGCCAAGCCTTTTACAGATGGAAGAAAGAGACTGTTTCACAAAACTGCCACATGAGGAAGGCTTAGCTTCTTGACAAGGAGTGGATTAGTCACAGTCACGTAGGAGATCGCAGACAGGCCAGTTAGTAACCCTGAGTCCGAAGTTTGCATGTCATGGTATGTGGATTCTTACAGGAGGGTCTTGAGGATTTATGTGCTGTTGGCAATTGATGGTAGGGACCAAGAGGAGCATGTGGAGAACATAGATAAAGGAAACATGTTTTCAAAATACACAGATGTTGCATAAGATACAGACATCATCATAACACATTTATGTTTGCTATGCAACTTTTGATGTCTGCTTTTGTTTGATTTCCTCAATACCCTGTATTAGGCAGGTAACAAAATGGAGACAGATCACCATCAGAAATTTATCAATTATTAATGTCAGTAAAAGCAATGCAGTTTCCTATACATTACCCTGCAGAGAGTGTCATATATTATCATTCCTGCGACGATGTCGTTGTTGGAAACCCCATGAGGACAGTGGAAAATGTGTCTAAATAATAATAGTAGTTTTGTCAGAATGCTGGTCTAAGAATTTTTTTGGTATGCGAAGGTTGTCCTGGATCATCAGAAATCATCCACAGAGATTACGCATGTGAAGCCAGATATTCAAGAGAGATACAGATTGTAGATAAGTAGACAAAAATGTATTTATTTGTACACACACTTAGATAAATATACCATGTGACGTGTGTGATGTGAGGTGACCTAAAGCAATGGCGTACAGCGGTGTGAGAATGCTGCCTACTCAGGACTTACCATCTACAAATTATTCAGTGCAAGGGACCAGGACACATGAGAAAATAACAAAAATCTTGGGCTGGGGAAAGTGTGAGAGATTGTTGGGCCAAGGTCAGGAAATGCCACCTTTAATGGGGCTCTAGTGGGCAATTCAGGAAGGTGTTAGAGAGAATGAGCTGGACACAAAGTCCAAGGTCAGCTCAGTGTTTACAGTAGGAGGCTGGGGACACCAGTCCCTAGGTGCACCAGAGTCTTCTGACTTCTGTTTTTGTCTCATAGGAAAGCGAGCCTGCCTGGGGGAACAATTGGCCAGGTCTGAGCTGTTCATTTTCTTCACTGCTCTTTTGCAAAACTTTTACTCCAAGCCCCCAGTCAATGAGAAGCTGAGCCTGAAGTCCAGAATGGGCCTCACCCTGTCCCCAGTCAGTCACTGCCTGTGTGCTGTCCCCAGACTGTGATGCTGGGGAAGGAAAGTGTAAAGAAAAGAAGAAGGGGTGAAATGCACCTCAACCTCACTCTACACACAAGACGAGATAGGCTGAAGGCAACTGAGAAAAGATGGGAGGATTTGGAGTAAGGAAACAACATCCAATTCCTAGACTGCTTCACCCAGAAATTGATGTTGGTCATGGAACTTATGAGTTCAGAAAGGTTTCTAAAGGAATAATGACTATGTCCATTTTTAATTATATATAAAATGAAATAATTTATTAGAATGCTGTTGAAGTCCTAATTCACATCATATGAATGTGCCTTCAAGTTTCTTTCTTCCTCCTGGATGTGCTTCTGGACTGTTGAAATGGGTCAATTGGAATTTGTAACAAGAGAGCATAAGAGTTAGAACTGGGCTTCTGGGGCAGCCATAGAAATAGGACTTGAAGATTCTCCTGTTTAAAAGGTCTATAGCTACCTTATTTTGCTCTGCCTCTACGTGGTCCTCCTGGAAGTCAGGTGAAAAGGGATGGTTCACTAAGCACACAAACAATATAAGCAGGATAGAGGCAATTTCTATGACTTATATATTATAGCTGGATCTTGACCTCTAACCCAGCACCAGGTAATGTATAGATACCAAGAAGCAAACCCTAGTAGCAAGTTTGGATGGAAAATGGTAAATATTTTCTATTTTCAGATACATAAGGCAATCTGAGACCCTTGGGATTGTTGGGAGTTCTCTTTCTGTTCCTTGATGCTGTTGATCTGTGTGAAGAAAACATCACTTTCATCATAAAGGGGATAAGAATTAGTTTATTCTGGATCCATTTTGAGTGATCATGGCCCAGGAACACATCCCAGTGACACACCTCCTCCATCAAGACCACACCTC
>NW_004949283.1:118678-122573 GCF_000317375.1 Microtus ochrogaster | reverse complement strand
ATTTGGACAATAGTGGACCTCTCTGCTCTTCTCTTCCACCTAATCTCTAGTATACAAAGTTGTCTCAAAAGTGAATCTTTTTACCACCACCCTCCTACAAGGTGCCATAGACCAACCATGCTACAGTGAACATTTAAGTAAGGCAAGGCCTTGAAAGTCTTAAAATACAGAAGTCAGTATGTCTGCCTGAACATGGATGGATGGGTTGCATGTACAAGGCAGAGGTCTAGGATATCACAGGTTTGAGGCAAAGCTGAATTGGTAACTCTGTAACAAAGAAGCTGAAAGGTCTTTTTCTGGGAGCCAACCTTTGTCTCCTTGAGTTCATTCATGCCTGAAGGGTCAACCTATGAACTGTGCACCAAAGTAGAAAGATCTCGTGATGTTGGATTCCCCTCTGTATGCTGTGATTACCACTGATCATGCAACAACAATCTTATCATGGTATGCTCAAAGAATCTCACACCTTTTGTCAAACAATCAAAAACAGTGCAGTACCTTCTGGAAACAGTACTGTAGCCACTACTACCAGACTTTCACAAACTTCTTCCACCATGCAGCTTTAATTCTCTATGTGCTCCTAATCTTGGCATCCAGGAGATGTGCCAAAGCACATGTACAGCTGTCACCTGGTGGAGAAGGTCCATGCACCTACTCTATACCTACCCTACTCTCCACATGATTTGGAAGATTTAAATTTCCCTCCTGACATGAATAGGAATTATTTAAAACATAACTCACAAGGGATCCAGGATCCTTCCAGCCTCATGTCATCATTAGAAGCTGACTGACTTCCATAATACAAGAAGGTCAATATTTACTCCAGAGGTGTTTTTTTTTGTTTTGTTTATGGTTGGTCTTGAACAGATAGGCTAAAATTATCCACACAAAATTAAGAAAGGTTTGTTAGGTTACAGGATATTAAAGTATTTGTCACTACTGAGGGAGGTCAAGAAACAAGAAGGAATTCAATTCTCCATCAATAAGAGGGATTAGTCCAAAAGTCTTTTTTCTATTTTTCATGAGGGTAGGATGGATGATGAAAAAATCTTCAAAGGTTGCTCTGGAGTGGAAGACACTGTGTTATTGAACTTGTGGGTCACCACCTGTGCTCCAAGTCAGGTCTGACCACCCTACCTATAAAAACCAATAAAGAGTATTAAATGAAATGCGCAAAACACAAAAAGGGTATTTACTCAATTTGACCATATTGGAAAGAGGGACAAAGAGATCCAGAATACTCCCTGAGTCATCCTCAGAGACCGGTGGAGAGATTAAAGTTTTGCTAGAGAGCCAAGCATGTGCAAATGCAGGCAGTCCAAGCCAAAGTGTGGCAAAACACTCTATCTTCATTTTTACCAGGTCTATTGTAGAAGGAGATTTGGAAAATGTTCCAATGTATCTTCCTTTAGTCATAGAGACAGGAAGGAAAACACCCCTAGGCTATATCATCTTGACCCAAACCTTAGAATGGAAATGCATGCTGTTTTTCTGCACTGAAATCTAGTCTAATCTAAGACTTGGGGATAAACTGTCCTCTAACAAAAAAATATCAGGGAAGACACTTACTCATTAAGGTTTCAAATTGTGTGTCTCCACTTGCAGATAGGATGACTGTGGGTTTAGACTTTCAAAAGTCGGTCCTCAGCCCCACCCTAGTCAGACATTTTCTTGGGTTAGACTTGGATAAAAGCAGCTACTTCTATCATTTTGTTCCTCCTTGATTGTGATTGCGAACTATTGCATACGCTTGACCTTACAACGTTTAAAACCCAATAAATACACTGATTTGACAAGTTGGGCATCAGTAGAGCAGTACGTTGTTCATCATTTGCTGTCCTACATTTTCTCAGGAAAAAAATAATGTAATGTCATTGTCTATATTTTCTCAGGAAAATATAGTATAATATCCTTATTAAACCTTGGCCAGACATGTTGAGTACTGAGCACTTCTTGTCTTCTACTTAAAAGTTAATCTGATGTTAGGAACAAAGATGATCACTAGACCTCTTTACCATTCTTCCCAGCATACCCACATTGAATGAATCTCCTTTTTCTGCATGTCTGCTTCATTTTCCTATTGAAGACAGGTGACCAAGATTAGAGTCTTAACGTCACCAGAGCCTGAGCCTCCAATGCTCACAAATCTAGTAACAGTTCATTACCAACATATGTTGCTTTTCCTTAAACTTGACAGAACTCCAGTGCTAACAAATCCACTGACAGCTCATCACCAGCATAGGCTGCTTTTGTTTTAGAGATGGCAGACTTTCTGACTTGGGCTATTGGAGTCTCAGTGGAGCTATCATTTGTATTTTATTAGTGATAAACATGTTGAAAACTTTTCTATATATTTATTAAGCATTTGTATTTCTTCTTTAGAAACACATCTGTTCAGTTCATTTGCCCAATTTATCGGGTTATTTGTTTGTTAATACTTTACATAGTCTGTTCATTAACCCACTGTTAAATGAATAGTAGACAACATTTTTTTTCCCACACTGTCCCTTCACAGGTTACTATCTCTTTGTTGCAATTTCCAGCAATATATCTACCAGGAATAAATATATTCAAAAGAGACACTCATGCCTCTTTCATTGGATATCATATTATTGAAATCATGGAACCCAAGATGTTAGACTCAGCCCAAGAATGGCCTACTAGAAAAGACAAATTTGAAACCTTAGAGTCTGGCCCAGTAAGAGATTTAACTTCCAGAAAATGATCTTATTTCCTGGAGAAACATTTACTACTTGTCAGTTGAACTTACTGAGAAACTTCAATCTGAGACAATGATGGGTAGAACCATATCTTGGCTAGACACTTAGCTAGCCATATCTCTTTTCTTGTATTTAAACATTAGCTTCAGTTTAGTACCTCAATGATGGATGAAGAGTAGGAGTTACAAAGATCTCTCTGTCTCTCTTTCATTTGTGACCAAATTAAATAAATCTATTTTCTGCTTTTTATTGTTTATTGATTGTTGTATGTTTGCTTTGTTTTTATTCTTTATTTGCTTTTGGTTTTATTTTTAGAGAAATGGTTTCTCTGTTTGACAGCCCTGACTGTCCTAGAACTCGCCTTTAAGACCAGGTTGGCCTCTAACGCACAGGAATCCACCTACCTCTGCCTCCCATGTGCTAGGACTAAAAGCATGAGCCACTACTCCCACCTTGCTTTTTTCTGTCAATTGCTTTGTTTAACTGACTTATCTAGGACATGAAGCCAGCCCTAGCATGTTGGTGTCCATGTCATCATTTGTCTGTAGCAGTGTGGATTTAGTTCTGTTCTATGTTCTGTTTGTAGGTTTTCGGGCAATACCGTGTTTATTTTGCTACTATGACTCAATAATATAATTCCACTATGATACCTTTATCAAGTGCTCTTCTATTCAAGATTGGCTTCACTTACTGAAGCTCTTTGCTTCCATTATTTTCTCCTTATATCCATGTGGGTATTGGAATTTTCAAGGAGATCACACAGATTGATTTTGATAATATACCCAATTTCAAAACACTTATTATTCTAGCTCATGAACACGAAGGCTCTTTCCACTGTTTAGTATCTTCTCTAATTTCTCTCTTCCTGGCTTTGCAGCTTCTTCCCTCCATTCTGCATCTGTGCTTTTCCTAGGCGCAGGTCTGATTGCTTCTTGAATTATCTTCCTAAATTATCTCCAGGTCTGATTGCTTCTTGAATTATCTTCCTAAATTATCTCCAGCCTTACTTGTTAAGAAATTGTTTTTGGGAGACAACCAACCCTTTAGGCTTTTCTACTTACATAGGTTGACCACTTACTAGATTTTCTATTGCTCTCCAACACCCTTCCCATTATTTAAGTATAGAGCAACAAGCCTCTCTGTAAGAGTACTAACCTTCTTATCTATTGCAGCCT
>NW_004949283.1:115512-116474 GCF_000317375.1 Microtus ochrogaster | reverse complement strand
ATTGTAGTTACTTTCTATATTATTTAGACTCCTTGAGATAGAATGTCTAGCAAAACTTTTGTTCTCAATATTGTTTGTTATATTTATCATTTGTTATTATTGTTTATAGTTGTATTTGGTTTAGTTAAAAGCTTATTTAGACAAAAGGGGGAGATGTAGGGTTAAGCCAGCCCCCTTTAGGGGGTGGGTTTTGCCTCGGGTGATTGTGGACTGTTAAATCAAGTGCGTGGAGGCTGCACGCTCCCTTTTTCTTTCCTACCTCCTGGGCTACATGGGAATCTAGGTTCTGTAAGTTTTATTTAATCATTAAATTTGTATATATTCTTTAATATTTGCCTGCATTTATTCATACCGGTACACTACCCTTTGTGGTGAAATTTCTGTTTTGTGCCAATAGTTATGGTACCTAGATGTGGAAGCCTCCAAAATAATCTACTTTTCACTGGATGAGACAGGAACCAATATGGATCCCCTCTATCCAAACTGCCAGTATTATTTCCTTATGTGGATTTTGGTGAAAGCTTTCCTTGGCTCTAAATCCCCTTGATTTGTTCAACAGTAAAATAAATGTGGTTATTTTCAGATTCATATTTTGCCTATTGTCCTCTGATCTGGCCTCTTCATTCTTTATCTCCAAGAGAAGCAAAATCACTGTTCCAATAAAAGGTGATATTTATGGCCTAGTTTAAGACAAAAACAAAATAGAAGACATCCCAAGCTATGCTTAAAAATCACTTCTCACTGGGAAGCTCTATCACCTCCCTTTGGAGTCTTACTCTTCCTTTGAGGAGTTCTCTTTCTCTTAACCCTTATGATTAAGTTTTCATTAAATGACTTTTAAACTATACCACAAGCCAAAAATCCTAATTTCGCATGAGCTGTGTCCTGGAAAGACTAGGGGAAATCTCCAGGCTGCTGTAGATGACAATGTGCAGCCATGTCTCTGTCCCAACTAAAGTCTG
>NW_004949283.1:106351-113155 GCF_000317375.1 Microtus ochrogaster | reverse complement strand
TCCATTTGCATGCAAAATTCAAGAAGTCATTGTTTTTTATTGCTGCAAAAGAAGGGTGGGAAGCAGAATTCTCTCCCAGGCTTCTTTGGAGATTCTCTTCACAGCGGTTCATCTGTAGAAGTCACAGTTCACCTCACAGGCTCAGTCCCAGAGACACATAGCAAGTGACAAGATGGCATAGATGAACTCCACCACTGTAATCCTTTGCAGAGTCCTCTTTGATGGTGTTCGACTCTGGGACATAGAAGCAAACAGTTAAAACAATCTCAGGCCTGTTGAGACTCACTTTTCTTGTTCTTTGGCAAAATGGAGTAAACTTTGGTGGGAGGTATGCTTCTGGCAAATGTTATCATAAGTAACAAAAAAACTTCTTTTTATTTAATCTTCTCAGAGTTAAAATATTTGATCTATGTCTTGCTACACAGTCATATGAGGTTGGCTAATATGTCTGGTGTTACAGAAATAGGCCATGGTGATACTGAGGCTGGAAGCATCATGCCAGTTCAATAATTTTCCATTTTTTTATTTTGTATTTCCTATGGATTTACATTTTGATATCTGTGTATAATCAAATAACTTTAAATAAATATTAAATTAAAAATAAACTTATACAACTTAGGTTAATTAAATTTTAATTCTTGCTATGAGTAAATAATTCCCACAAGCTGATGCATGGCTTTCCCTTTGGGGTTTGTGCCCGCTTCATTCACCCTCCATGATAAGCACACATGGAGTCACGTTAGCAATTATCTGTTAGCATTCCATTTTCCACTGTCGAGGAAAGGGGAATCTGATTTCCCCAGGTTCTCAGTGGGATAACGGCAAAACAAGTTCATGAACATACATGATTTGACTCAATACAAAAACTCAATACATATATCCTATAGAATAAAATGCCTTTAATTACTAGATGTGTTTCCTCACAGACTCATTCACTCAAGAGACACTAAACAAATGCTTAGCCTGACAGGCACAACACAGGACAGTCTATGGTCCAATGAGTCCTATGGATCCTGCTAATCGATTTTGATATCATAAGAAATTAGATGGATGGGAAGCTCTTGGACTAGTCTTTGATTGAATTATGTCACCAGTTGTGCTGTGCCTAGAAAGAATGTTTAACAGGCATCGAGTGAAGTAAAGGGATGGACATTTTAGATAAGTTTAGGTGACATCATGGAAAACAGGGTGAGGACAGTAAAGAAGGTGGTTCCTTGTTGAGCATGTAGGGAATTTTCTTCTGTTTATCTCATAGTCTCTTAGCTTTCTCTGTAGTAGTTCACAGAACTATTTTAAGAATACTTCATAAATAAGAGAAAGTCTTGTCGGCTTAAGTGGGCTGCAATACCAACTTAGATATTAGCATATTGTATTATAAAATTACTCAATAAATTTCAAGTCAATGTTAGAATATCTTCTGTGAGTTGAAGCTCATTCCATTTTCTTTCTTTTCCTTTTTTCATCTTTTAAATATTATCAGAGCTGACCCCTGAGAACCCAGCTTGATTTTTACACATTACCAAGGATTTTTGTGGCATGAATGCTGCATGAGCCCCTCAGCACTGTCTCTGGGTTCTGCCCCTCCATCTTTTGTTGCTTCCATTACTAGAGCCCTCTTCTAAATTACATGCTAATATTTAAATATCCACAGTTAATTTGCTACTGCTTCGGTTATCATAGCAATTTATACAAGAAAACCAGCAACAGATATTTTTATTTACTGTGAATTCCATGCAAGCAGGTCATAGAGGTTGTCCAATGGGTAAGGGCATTGCTTAAATACTTGGTAACCTGAATTTGATCACCTGGACCCACATGGTGAGAGGAGAGAACAACTCCCCAGAGTCTGTGCTACCTACAGCAGACTCACACAGACACACCTTGGTCTTTATCAGGTGGCATACACTGTGTTCTGCCTGTCCTAGACTGCATTATGAGGAGCTAGAAAATTTGCTTATTTATGGAAATCTATGTACTAAAATCTTCATATAGGGATACACACTATAACATCATCCACTCATTGATCCTTGTTAATGAATTGGTATTGGCACATCTCATTCTTGAAGATGACTCGAGTTTAGGACATTACAAAGAAAAGAAAAACCATTTCCACATACCAAGGTGTAATTCACAGGGAAATAAAGACCTATCAATATGATTACCATTTGCTACACATATGCCTTCCATTCCTGGACAGAGAGGTATGATCCTACTCACCTCTAACTATTGAAATATGTTTCAGCTTGTGAAGAAGTATGGGAATGTTATGAGCCTGGATTTTGGGATCATGTCTTCAGTGATTGTAAGCAGTCTGCCTTTAATCAAAGAAGCCTTTACTCACCTGGAAGAAAACTTTATTTCCATTGCAAAATCTTGTCTTTAATTAAAATGGTAAGACTTTCATGTTTCGTTAGATATACACTGTAATTTTTAAGATACATAAAAGCTCCTTATATGCCTTATGTTGTAATAGGAGCAGCGGGGCTGTGTCCTGCCAACCAGCCGCCCGCATGGCTAGCTTTATACCTGAAATAATTAGACAGAAACTGTATTCTTTTAAACACTGCCTGGCCCATTAGTTCCAGCCTCTTATTGGCTAGCTCTTACATATCGATCTAACCCATTTCTCATATCCCTGTAACACTATGAGGTATCTTACCAGGGAAGAACTTAACCTGCATCTGTGTCCAGTAGGAGAATCTTGGCGACTCCTTGGCTCAGCTTCTTCCTCCCAGCATTCTGTTCTGTTTACTCCTCCTACCTAATTTTATGTCCTATTAAAGGGCCAAGGCAGTATCTTTATTTAACCAATGAAATTAACACAAGCCAGAAGACTCTTCCCCATCAGCATTATGTATCCATCACTCTCATAAGCCAATACCTTCATGAATGCCATCATTAATCGGCACTGGATACCACATTGCTTGAATGAAAACACCCATAAGATGGTTTATAGTATCCTAGTAGAGACTGGGGGAAACCACATGTTTGATAAAACTAATTCTAGATGCTTTGATTGGAAGTAAGCACAGCCAGACACTTTGCTCACTTTTATTTTCCCACATCAACCCTAGGAAAATGGATGTACGTCAGCTTTTCCTTTCTACTGCCTCTTGCTTATAGCTCTTTATACTGTATCATTAAAGTCATGAGGATTTCTGGGCTCCTAGCCAATGTTATAATTTATTAGTATGAATACTTTCTATTATTGTCAAATAAAGTCATAAGTTGAAGACAGAATTTGAAATCTATTAATCCAACAAAACAGCATCTTAGGCCCTTTCTAATTACTCTATGGAATAATTCTAGGTCAATTCACTGTGTTGTCTATTGTAAGAAGCAGAGTGCTAGACATCTGTCTTAGAGTTACTTTACTGTGATGTAAAGTTAGCAAAGACACTTGGGGAGAAGAGGGGTTACTCGGTTATGATTTCTTATACACTATTTATCCCAAATGAAGTCAGGACAGAAACTCAGGGCAAGGACCTGGAGGCAGTAGCTGGCACAGAAGCTGTGGATGAGTACTGATTTCTGTCTTGCTCCTCGAGCTTTATTCAGCCTGCTTTCTTATAGAAACTAGGAGCAACAGCCAGGGTTAGCAGCAACCACGTGGGATGGACCCTCCCACACCAAACATTCATTAACAAAATGCCCTACAGCCTTGCCTACAGTCCTATCTTCTTCTATTTTCTCAACTGAGGCTTCCCCCCGTAGAACAATTTTAACTTATGTGACACTGATATAAAACCAGTCAGCACAGTAAAAGTTAATGTCAGGGATTAAATAGTAAAGCAGTATCAATGCAGAAGGTGTTTAGTCAAAGATGTCTAACATTGTATGAGGATTCTGGAAAGTCTTATCTGAGTAAATGATACTCATTTAATGACCTGAAAGAATAATTAGTCAAGGGATCATAATATCCTTGAATGTATGAAAAGGAGAGATGTCTTCAGGAATGGAAAGACATCCAGTGTTGCAAGCATGGTATTTAAAGAACATAATTAAGCGCTCTTGATACTTCTGAGCTACATAAGAATGAGCACAGGCTGTGATTGCTAAATGCTGATTTTTATTCTAGCAGCCAGGAATACTTCTCATTGGTTTGAAGCAGAGGAGTTCTTAGGATATCAGGTAGAGAGAGAAGGAAAGACATTAAGAAACTTGTTTTAGTTATGAAGGGTAGAAGCTTACACTCTCCAATTGCTAACTAAACTGTGAATTAGACCAGGGTGATGGCATTGAAGCCTTATAAACACATATCCAGGCATGCCAAGAGGATGCCAAAATGACTCCATGATCTAGATGCCAGGAAATCAGGATACTGAGATACTCCACCAGAAGTTTGATGGCTAACCTTGGTTGTCAACTTATCTGCATTTGGAATCAACTAAAATCCTCAAAACAGGGAAAATAAATGAGGAGTCTTGCTTCTATGAAATTTTTGAAGTGAGAAGACGTACCCCAAATCTGCATAATTAAGATCAGAAGACCCACCCTAAATTTGGGCCATACCTTCTTCTGGCAGCCCACATAAAAGGACATGGAAAAAGGAAGCTTTTGCCTTTTGTTTTCTTTTCCTTTCTCTCACTGGTCAGTTCATCTATCCTGCTGATGAAGAATTCCTTCAGTGTAATCTTTTTAGGATTCCAATGTATCCAGAAAGCTAGCTGAGATATCCAGCCTCATAGATTGAACAATCATAGCTTTATTGGCCTTTCCATTTTGACAGCCATTTTTAGACTACCTTATACACCAGTCTAATAAATACTGCTTTAATATCTCTAGATCCATTCTATCACTTCTAGTCCTTAAGAGCATTGGTTCTCAACCTTGGGGCACCACCCCCGTGACGGTTGAACAACCCATTCATAGTGGTCACTAGATTGTTGGCTATATCAAATATTTACAGTATATTTCATAACAGTTGTGAACTAACAACAAAAATAATTGTATGGTTGGGGGTCATGACAACACGAGGAACTGTATCAAAGGGTTGCAGCATCAGGAAGATTGAGAATCACTGCTTTAGGGAAGCACATCTTGTACAGATTGTGGTACCGGGAGTGGTTCCTGGCATTTTGCTTGACATAGATACCAAGACTCACACACACAAACATATATATGTGAGTGTGTGTGTATATATACATATACATTATACATATACATGTTGAATACAAACTGTAGATTATTTCCTTCTGTGGAAAATTGAATTTGGTCACCTCATTATTACCTAGTTATCATGTTCCTTAAAAATTTTACTTTGCCCTTGCATCTCTTTTTTCTATCCATTGTAATAGTTCTGAAATATTCTGGATATAAGTTTTGGGTTTTTATAAGAGTAATAAAATTAAAAATATATTAAAAATACTTACCTAACAGTGACGTTGTAACCCACCAGATGCTAGCCATTATGCTCCTTGCTATTTGCTATTGTCTCTCTCTAGACAGCTGTCAAGTCTGTTATTGGCCCTTCTTTTTTATATCATACATGTGATCATCCTTTTGTCAGATAGTTTTAAATCAGAATCACAGTGCTATAACGCTGTATTGCTTCTTTCCAGGACTGATCTTCTCCAGTGGTCAGACATGGAAGGAGCAAAGAAGGTTCGCTCTGATGACTCTGAGGAACTTTGGGTTGGGAAAGAAGAGCTTAGAGCATCGCATGCAGGAGGAGGCCCATCACCTTGTGCAGGTCATAAAAGAAGAGAAATGTGGACATTCCACAGGGTGGGGGTGGGAAGCTGTGACCCTGTCATTCATTGAACAGAATCCACCTAAGTATCTAAGTGCTTGTCCTGGACTGTGCACTGTGCTGAGCACGGAGCATTGAACAGTGAACATGTAGCCATGACCTTGTCCCAGAGTTCACAGCTAATCACACAAATGGTCATTAGACTCGCTGCTCCCTTAAGGTCTGTTCATCATTCTGGCTTCCCAGATAGTAACAGATTCTTTCCTATATGTTAAACCTCATATCAAGCTAATCCAGAGCCTCTTACATAGCTCTCTGTTATGTATATTTTCTGTCATGTGGAATTAGCAAATCACTGTCTTTAAAAGATGTACTGTTTCTTTATCAACATCCACGACAGCCTTTCGACCCTCACTCAAGATCAACAATGCTGTTTCCAGTATCATTTGCTCCATCACCTTTGGGGAGCGTTTTGAGTACCGTGACAGTCAGTTTCAGGAGCTTCTGAGGTTACTGGATGAGACCATGTATTTGAGTTCCTCAAAGATGGTCCGGGTAAGCATTCTAGTTTCTTTTATGTTGGGAGAAAATTGGACTGTGGCTAATTCAAGTAGAAATACGGTTTTTCTTTGGATTTCCAGGACTCTTTGAAGCTAAACTACAATGTCTTTGAGTTGAGTTTGTCACTAATTTATCTGTCGAATTGCAAGCTTCCAATAAGAAAACTTACTGTGCATAAAAAAACGTTTCTAATATTTGAATGAAGTACCAACATTTATGTGGGATCCATGCATATCCAAATGGTGCTCTTTTTAAAAGAATGGAGATATTTATAGTTCATTTTGCCTTTATCTCTTCCATGTGTCTTCATATCTCCCATGCAAACTACAGGCATAATCTCTAGCTATCCTCCTCTGTACATGTTTGTCTTTAACTTGTTGTCATTGTTCATTAATTGTTTCTCAGTGGTTAGACATCCAAGTTAAAGTTTGTATTAATAACACTGTTGTGATTAAATTGTTCATGCTGCCACAAACACTTTTCTTGTGTTTTCATGTAGACATAAATCTTTACTCCCATGTTGTTGGGTTGTCTTTCCCTTTGCTCATTCC
>NW_004949283.1:98687-104773 GCF_000317375.1 Microtus ochrogaster | reverse complement strand
TGTAATTTCATTGAATTCATTTTCCCTCCCTTTGCTTTTTAGTTCAGCTTCTGAAATCAAGTCCTGCGCATTCCTAGGTCTCTTGATCATATGACAGTTCTTCATTCTGCCTGTGGTCATTATTTCCATTCTTTGTTGCTGCTCTTGGAGTTCAGCTTCTCATCAGGGATTCTCCCTTCCGGATCTTCTCTGCAGTGGAGGCTGTTATTGCTGTTTTCTGCTGTGGTTTTTTTATTTGTTTTCTTTTGTTTTGTCTTGTTACACTTTTAGTTCAGCTTTAAACTATCCGACACTTTTATTTCTTGTTTGTTTTTATAAAATCTCAGTTTCCTTTCTGTATTTTCTCCCATTCTGCCCAGTTTTTATCTTTATGCTGCCTCTCTCCTCCCTTCCCCTGTTTTCTGCACTCAGCTGACTTTCACCTCTAGAGCCCACACTTGACTCCTTTGCCTCTTTGTATCTCCTTTCAATCTCTGATCATCTTGATCAGAAAATGCTTGCACACCCAATATTTGACATATTTCAGGGTCTTTGAATTGAGTTATGATTTTCAATGACGTCATTTGCCCTTTTTCATTATTGTATTTATTTTAATGTGCACATCTATTGATCAGGATATCTCTCCTGGATTCTATTAATTATCTTCATATTGAGCAGCCTCTTTTCAAAGACTAGTATCATTTTAGAAGTGGAATCAAACCTTTCTGGCAACAAATTAAATTATACATACATATATATAACACACTTATACGTTCTGTTGAAATGAAAATGTGAAGGCTACTGTGCAATTTTCTATGATGACAAAATTATTTAAGTATGCTGGAAGTAGTAAATAAGTGAGATAAAAGGAGGTGAGCAGGAAATGGAGAAAAAAAGAGAAGCAAGGTTCAAAAATGAGGAAGTGGAGAGAAATGTTATGAGGGAGAAGAGAATTATATGAGCAGCTTAAGGGGACACTAAATATATTGTTCAATAGTGAAAAGGTTGAGAAATAAAATTAAATAAATGTAAGAAAAGATCTAAAAGTCAAAATAATACTAAATGCAAGTGAATATCATAGGTTATAAAAATAATTTATGGGAGAGAAATGTTATTTTCTCCAAATGAAAAGAAAATTAATAAATACTGTTACATGACTTCATGAAAGGGAGTAAAAACTAAAACTATAATAATGATAGCTTTAAAAAAACACTGTCCTCTTAAAAGTCTTAGAAAAGTAAAGAAAAAAAAGAGATAAGAAAGAGAAACAATGAAGAAAACAAAGGCAACTGACCCAGTTGCATTCTGGGTTGTCAAAATTTGGAGGCTGCTGGTTACATGAACGGAGGAGGAGATGAGCCTGTGGGCTCCTCCAGCCTTGCCTTTGACTCATGCTGCTGCTGTGTCTGTGTTGGATCAAGCATCTCCTGTCTTCAGAAGTGTCTTCACAGATCTCTTTTCCTTGTGTAGGCAATGCTTTACTTTTTGTCATCAGGGCACATCTTCTCACCTCTCACGACTTCCTAGATCAAAATCCCTGATGAGACTCTCAATTGGGGGTGCATCCCAAGTTTGGGTGAAGCAGGAGGACCTGCTGTTAGTACTCAGGCATGTTGCTGGCCTGACCGTGGTGTATAAGTCCTCAACTGTAACCATTAAGAGCAATCCTGTGCACATTCTCTGTGTTCCATTTTAAAAGGACCCAACCTACCTACCATCACTCTCTCTTTCTTTCTGCCTCTTCTCTCTCTCTCTGTCTCTGTCTCTGTATCTCTCTCTCCTTTCTTGTTTTCTGCCAATTCTTCCCCAGATACAAGTCTCCCCTTTCTGTTCCCCCCTTTTCACATTAACTTTTCAACAATAACTTTTCCCATTTACTTTCCTGAAATAAAAATCTCTCAACCTGAGCTCTGTCACATGGTGTTGTTTTCTCACTCACAACTTTTGCTAAATTACAACACCTGCCTTCACACATTCAGGGCCCCCTGAGTACCAATCAAAATGCTGCAGCAAACCCATCTACATATCACATACACCGCTAAAAAAAAGTCAGAGTTTCTGGGTTCTACAGCAATGAAACAAAGATGGATAGTGCCATAATCCATCCCATAAACTTAGACTCAGAAATATGAAACTTCAGGGTTAATTTCAGTTGATAAGCTCAATCTGTAGCAACTGCAGGTGGGGCTATCTCTTCTTATCTATGATTCCCAGCTTGTTCTCAGTTCCTGCCACCTTCATCTTTTGACCCTTCAGTGTCTTTGATGACATTAGAATAAGAATTTGGACAACTACTGAATGTTCTATCAGTGTATGTCCTAGAGTAAAAAGGATTTGACCAGTGAGAAGTGGTCAGAGGCTACTTTATTTTGCATGGGAGTACTGATATGCCCACCAATGGGTCTGAAGAAAAACAATAGTCCAGATATTCCCACAGCTCCAGTAGAATATCAAGAGGAAAAGTCTACACAAATTGAAACAGAAAGTGACTTTATATTGTCTCCATGATCATGTTCTTCTCCCTAATTAGCTCTATAACATCTTCCCATAGATAATGAAACATCTTCCTGGATCACACCAAACAGCATTAGCCTCCTGGAGACAACTGAAATCATATATTTCTGATATAGTTGAAAATCACCGCAGAGACTGGAACCCTGATGAGCCGAGAGACTTCATTGATGCTTTCCTCATGGAAATGACAAAGATGGGGAAGACAGTCCCTGGGTTTTCTTAAGGAAAGGGTGGTGTAGAATAGTTTCCAATTGATTGAGGAGCATGCTAGCCCAAAGGTAGGATTTTAGCATAGCAGAGATTTATTCTGTCATACTTCTAGATCAGTCCTGTAATCCTGCTAGCCAGTCAGCCGATTTTGGGAAACAATAGAAACGTCATTGTCTTGTTTCTCCCATCTCCTAGGGGACACTGATATTTGTTGCTGTGGCTCCCTGCTCCATCTTCAGTGCCGAGATAATATCATCTCTTTCCTTTCTGATTATTTTACAACTCATTTCTCCTGTTCTAACCCTGGAGGCTCCTTTCATAAAGATAATTCAGGATAACCTTTCCTCCTGAAATGGATCATATCCTCAAGATCTATTTTTGTGCATTGAGTAACATGCCATGGTGGCAAAGATGACAAGATGAACATCTCTGTAGATCCTTCCGTAATCCAGATTTTGAAGTAAAACACAGTAGTAATATTTATAAATGCATGATAACGTAATCTTGTTTTGTTGGGGGGGGTAGAAATTAAGGGTTGACTACCATTTGGCTAGAGGTCCTGGAAATGCCAAGATTCTTCCTTATTATTTCCTTCCTTGGTCCTTCTTTCATATCTTAAGGAGACAGAGGCAAAATATAAGTAGCAGTTAAATTTTAGAGCTTTATTTTGTTGGTCCAGGGCTGGTTACTCTCCCCAACTCAAACCCCACTGCAACAGACAAACTTCAGTTAAGTAAGTGGTAGAGTTTATAATTCATATAGAGCTGAGACACATACCTTTCCCTTTACTCTATATAAATACTTTTCAATAATAGACCAAGGCAAGAGGACACTGAGAAAACATATTAGTGAACTTTGGATCAGCGTGACAACATTATATGGCAGCAAAGAGAGAATAAAGCAAAAATATCATCTGGCCAAGTTTTAGAATATTTCTGTTCATCAAAGTGAATGGCAAAGCAGCTCAGCTAATGGGGCAGAAGGCTACGGTGGAGGCTTTCACATCACAGTGCATTAGGAAACAGCAAGCAAGGAAGGAACCATAGGTTTGGTGTAACTCTACGAGCTCCCATCACTCCCATCAGCTGGATGCTATCTTCCTATTTCTAAGAACTTCCTCAAATACTATCAGTGCAAGGAACCAAAATTTAAAACATGAACCTGTGGGGGAACATCTTGGATTCAAATCATACTGAAAAATGTCAGGCCTTTATCCAATTGATCCTAGCATGCCTCTTGTAAATACATATCACTGAATCTGTCATAGAAGCTTCAACTCACTGGATTATAGGCTCCTCCTCTGTCTCGGTCAAAATGGTGAATGTGTGTGTATGTTTATTGTCTTTTCTCTTATTTCATCTTCCTGGTATAATATTGATTTAAACAAATTTATGCCTGGAGCAGGAGGCAAATCCTTTACCATATGAATTACAGGTTTGAGAACAACAACATTATTAAAAGCAGTATTAACACTGATGCTTTTAAAGGTAGTGAGAAAGGTGATGTTTGTCATAAAGAACTAGTGATGGATTCAGTGCTGTTTTGACTTTGCAAGATGATGCACATTGGAGAATCAATGAACACAGAAAATTGATATTCATCTTTCTGGGATCAGCAGAGTCAGCTGTTGAATATCAAAGACAGCATCACTCTGAATGACTTAATGCAATTCATTCTCAGTGGATCAGTGTTATGAGAGAGTCAAAAATCTTATGAATAAACAAACACACACTTTCTTTTCTAGCACCCCGACAAAACTACTACAAGTTTCAATAAAGAAAACCTCATCTGCAGCACTCTAGACCTCTTTGCTGGAACAGAAACAACGTCCATGACCCTGCGCTGTGCTCTGCTCTACATGGCTCTCTACCCAGAAATCCAAGGTGAGATATGGTGATAGCATCTGACCAAGGCAGAACAAGTTCAGAAGACAGGATGGGGGAGTGGGAGGAGGAGGAGCATATATGAGGTGATGTGCACTTGGGAACCAGCACATCCTGCACATGTTCTGTGAGGACTATGATTGTTTCAAGAGTGCAGATATTACAGTCTGTACCTTCAACAAACTTGGAGTTCAGGAGAAAAGAGAGATGTCAATTTACATTGTGGTATGTTTCAGCAAAGAGTGGATTTACCGTATAACATTGATTCACACCCTGCTTCCTTTTTATATTGTCTAAAATGCCTTTGATTGAAAGGTGCATTTTTAAGAAATCTTAGAGCCTACTGAATCACTGTTCAGGCTCGTCTCTAAAACCAATATTCCAGAATATCAGTATAGTTTCTAAAATCATTTTGAATTATATTTTTAATTTGGTCTGTGTATGTGTATATTTGCATGCTCTCTTCTCCTGTGTACATGGTGAGATCAAAAAACAATTTACGGAAGTTGGTCTTTCCAATAATGTGGGCTCCTAAGTCAATCAAATATCATCAGATTTGGCCATAAGTGCTGAATCATCTCACCATCAACTATATTAATTGTTAGAAATTTCATTCTTGTTCATTTTGTAGTATTAGTGTAGTCAACAGTTGGAAGCAACCAGGATACTAATGGGCCATGAGTTAAAGTTCAGTACAGAAGTCCTCAAGGAAAAACATTTTGATGCATGATTATGGAAGGCAAAAGTTCTATAGAGTCAACAATATAAATTCTCTAGAGTAGTTATATTTGTAGACATGGAAGGTAGAATGTAAGAGGAATAAACCAAGAATTATGAAGACATAATTTGTTTTGCAAGATTCACTGGTACTGCCATTACTTATACAACAACGTAGATAAATGTGTTGTTTCCACTTCGGCACAGTAGCTGCTCCTCAATCCACTTCCTTTACATCCAGCAGAGGCAATTCACAGTTACCTTCCTGCTTCTACGTCGGTAGCACAGACATGCAGGACACGGCCTACAGGAATTCTGTTCCCACAGGTACTGGCTCTGCCACTGCTGTTAAAGATAGCATTAACTAAACCTCTATCATTCTATTTGGAAATAAAACAGGAGGATATCAATATGCATAATATAGATACAGATTATATATTAATATAATTGTGTGTGATGTGAAATCCTGCTAGCTCAGAGAGGTTGAGCAGCAACTAGCTAACCTTCCCTCACAGCTGGAATCTCCCAAAAGCACATCCTTCTACTTTAATGAAACAAAAAAAGCCAAACAACTCAAAACTCCTCTCAAATACTTCTGGTACATCTTTCTATCTATTCGAGATGCCCGCTGATGATCTACTATTACTTTTTGTCAACTAGCTGTTAACTCAGCCTCCTGACCTCAAGTTTATTTTATTTAATTAACACAAATGCAGACTTGGGATTCAGAGGATGGTCAAATATCCCTCAACATATATTTAGAATTAGATCAAAGCACAATTA
>NW_004949283.1:96370-98503 GCF_000317375.1 Microtus ochrogaster | reverse complement strand
ATTTATTTCCATTTAATTCTTTTATATATACAGTAGTGCCAATGTTAGACATTTATTTCTCTCTCTCAGGAGAAAGAACAATGCTGGACCTAATAAAGGACCTAGAGTTCCAAATTCATTTCACCTTGTGGCAGTGGTGAGCTCAGATGAGGCTCGCAGACTCTGCAGTGGCTCCCATGAGAACCGCCTTTGCACCCCAGGAAGGGAACTGGAGAAGGAAGGGGACATTGTCTCTACGAGCTTTGTCCCAAAGATGAATCACCATGTCTGCTTATGTTTTAGTTCTGTCACATTTGCTCTGTAAGGAATCTGGGAAATGACTTCTTTAGCTGGAGAAGCAGGTAAGCAGCTGAGTCTCTATTGTTCTAAGGCAGTGATGATATTGAGAGGAAGCGTCTACCATATGCTATCATCATTATACCAATTTATGTAAATTTCAAAACTTAATGGAGCCTCCCATTTCCTTGAACAAAAAGTCCACGCTGAAATTGACAGAGTGATTGGCCAGGAGAAGCAGCTCAGACTGACTGACCGAGACTCCATGCCCTACACCAATGCTGTTGTCCATGAGGTCCAGAGAATGGCAAATATCGTTCCTCTAAATGTTCCCAGGGAAGTGACAGTGGACACTATGCTGGCGGGATTCCACCTGCCCAAGGTAAGTAGGCTAAGGAATGGAAGTCTGCTAACCACACTCTGTGTGTCTAGTTCATCGTTATTTGAGCCTTTGTTGCATTCCCTAGGGCTCCATACTACAGACCAATTTGACTGCACTGCACATGAACCCCAACGAATGGGCCACCCCAGATGTCTTCAATCCGGAGCACTTTTTGGAGAATGGAGAGTTTAAGAAGAGAGAATCTTTTCTGCCTTTCTCAATGGGTGAGTTGTGATGAGCAGGAGGGCGTTCAGAGTTTCACCTTATCCCTTCCCTTCTTTCTAGACTCCGGACAAATGGGCCTTCCCTTATATCTCCATTTTGAAGTTGGTTTCAGTCCAGTACCCACATATATTATACACACATACAGTGTCAATCCTTCCTTCCTTCTGATGGAGATTTCAACTTTCTTTGTTATGTTTTCTACATCACTGACAACACAGACGTAAGGTCTGCCTCTTCCTCAAAGCAAGAAAACTGAATTACATTGTGTAGACATTTTTTTTTTCCGGGAGGGGGGATTTCGAGACAGGGTATTTATAGTCACTTTCCTTTTTAAGAGATGGTTCCTGACAATGACGAAAGCAGAGTTTCAGTATTTTTAGTTGTTAGATTGTTTTAACTGGCATTTTGATGTGAATAGGCTTCTATACCATGAACAATCCCTGAATAGGGTTTTTCTTTCTAAAATGAACCTACTTTGTTAAATGTGGTTAGTACATGCATCTGCTGCACCACCTGACATGCAGAAAAGGAAATGCAGTGATGACTTTCTCCCCTGTGCTTTCTGCCAGGCAAGTTATTGAAGACTGTATTGGTAATTGTGTGGAATCAATAACCAAATATTCTAGATATTCACTTATATATGTAATTTGCCAATTCTTTAATTTCATATTGTCTTGTAAGCTTTAACCTAAAAAATAAACAACCTGAGAGCAGGAAAGCGTGGGAGAGAAGATGAAGCAGAGCTGCCCCCTTCCAAGCTGCAGTCAGTGAGCACTGCAGAGATAAGGACACGGCCCTAGACAAATGTGCTTCTCCCAGAGCTCAGTGTCCACCAGGTTTTCTTACACAGAAGCTTGTGTTTCCTAACACTGTCTGTAGATGGTTACTAAATGCTACACAGAGGCACACTGAAATGCTTCATATGATCATTAAGTTTGCCTGATTATCTAAGGCAGTGTTGTTTCTCATGATGGCTCGGACCAGGAAGAGACTGCATTGGCCTGCACAGCTATTGTTGATCCAGAGCTGGTGTTTCTTGGGGCTGGGCTGCCCTGGGTTTGTTCTGACCTCTTTGTCTTTCCATCTGGCACTGTCTGTCCCTTTGCTCACTGTTCATAACTCACTTTAATAGGAGAGCTGATAAGACACAGAGACTCTGTCCATTCTTCCTGTTTATAAAAATTATAATATAATATATAATATAAAATTATAAAAACAAAACCTCAGACACATATTTCACTTATTCTACT
>NW_004949283.1:87342-95655 GCF_000317375.1 Microtus ochrogaster | reverse complement strand
TCTCTCTCTCTCTCTCTCTCTCTCTCTCTCTGTGTCTCTCTCTGTCTCCCTCTCTCTCCAATACGTGTGCACACAACATAGTTCTCTTACATTTCTTCCATTTCTTCCACACTTCTCTCCCTCCACATTTAGCTGTATCTCTTCATACTTTTTTCTCTCTCATCCTCTCTCCCTGCTCATATGCACACACACACACACACACACACACACACACACACACACACACACACTTCTCTCACATCCTTCCTATTCCTCCCACACTTCTCTCTCACGCATTTAGACAAATCTCACATATTTCTCTCCCACTCACGTTACAGCAAAGCCTCTGGACAAACATGAGTCACATTTTCAGGGTTACACAGCACTTCCTGAGTAAACAAACAAACAAACAAACAAAAGACAGAACCATACTGATCATGCAGTTTCTTCCAGGCTACGGAGGTTGTGCTGACTGTTCATGATGAGTAAAGTAAGCTCTGAGTGATCAGGGTTCCCAGAAAGATAGAGACATTGAAATTCAGGACTTAAGAAGAGCAGTCTGATTCCGTGCCCTGTGGGAAGTCCAAAGTTCTCCCCGCTCCATCCAGGTCTAGGAAGGTGAGCATCCAAACAGGCTAGGCTCCCACAAAGCCAGTTCATGCAGTAGGATCAAAACCTAGTGCCATTGTCCTTGGCTTCTCATCAGCCCTCATTGTCCTCCATGTTCAGAGAGTCCAGTTTTATCCCATGCTTTTTCAGTCACAGTCCAGCTGGCCTTGGTGAGCTCCCAGTAGATCAGCCCCACTGTCACAGTGGGTGGGTGCACCCCTCGTGGTCCTGACTTCCTTGCTCTTGTTCTCCCTCCTTCTGCTCCTCATTTGGACCTGGGGAGCTCAGTCCAGGAGGGAGGAGGAATGGAGTGGGGGGAGGGGAAGAGGAGTGAGAGGAGGGGGAGCGAAATGGGAGGCAGGGAGGAGGCAGAAATTTTTTCAACAAAAAAAAATAAATAAATAAAAAGAAATTCAGGACTTAGACAATAAAGAGTTAGTTGCCTTAACCTTGAGGTTGCAAATCCATAGAGAAATCCTTTGCTGAGAAAGTTCTCTCTACTAAGGTTGTTTCATGCCTTGTCCTGAAATAGCAATAAACACCCGGGAAACTGTCTTTCCATATTCATCTCTAGGGGCTACCAGATATTGGTAACCAGAAACAATGAGATTGTTTTCAATATGTCCTGAAGTTTAAAATTAGCTGTTGTTGAGACTGAGGACACTATTACACTCCTATGTCAGTCTGAGTAATGAGAAGTATCCTATATGCCCAGTAGATGGAATATTTTCATGAGATAAACATACAATCAGTGGGAAAAATACCCATAGCTGACACATGAGAGAAACTACAGACAAATACAACCAGTCATCTATAGCCAGTGACCCCATGGTCTTTTCCAAGTGGGGCTTCCCATCAGAGAGTTATTAGATCAATCTCTTAAATATGAGCTGTATCATCTGTGATATGTATGTCATCGCCTGTGACACCTCTCATTGCTCTTGTCCCACTAAAGACCTTTGATCCTGGAGTTCCAATTTCAGTGGAACATTCCACATTCAGACACATATGAGACATAAACAGCTGGACACAAAGCCTGGTGACAGGTTAAGATTTACAGAAGGAAAATGGAAATGCCAGTCCCTGAAGGTACTAATGCCAACTAAGAAAGTATCTTGTCTTCTGTTTCATTTCCTGCAGGAAAGCGAGCTTGCCTTGGAGAACAGTTGGCCAGGTCTGAGCTCTTTATTTTCTACACTGCTCTTGTGCAAAAATTTACTTTCAAGCCTCCAGTCAATGAGAAGCTGAGCCTGAAGTCTAGATTTGGCATGACCATTTTTCCAGTCAGCCACAATCTCTGCTCTGTCCCTAGACTGTGAAGTCAGAGGCAGAAAGAGAAGAGAGAAGAACAACTTAGCAATCCTCTGAGCCACTGGGGCTGCTCTTATGTGAAGGGAGAGAAGGAATTGACCAGGGAAGGATGGGAAGATTAGGCTACAGTTATTGGATCCATGTCCTAGACTGCTGTGTCCTGTAAATTGGTGGTGGGTATGTCACTTATTAATTGTTTCTTGTGAAAGTGATACAGAGATCTTTCCTCCATTCATAGCCTGCGGAGGCTTGCTGTGAATAAAATTGAAAACCAACTATGTCTGTAAGACTGTGCTATGATATTATTTCCCTGACTCTAAGTGGAATCTCCAAAACTAAAGAGAGCACAGTGCTGTCCTTAAAATTTAAGGTGTTTGTGCCTAAGATAAGACCAAATTTTACTTCGCCAAAAGACCTGCTTCTGTGCACAAAATGGATACATATTTCCAAAAATAATTCTTATATACTCAAATGCCCCACAGTGCCAGTTTATGCCAATAAGTTTATAGGGTGGCTTCAGTCTACAATATGGAATAAGTAACTTATCAGATATTGCTCCATGAAGTGGCGAGAGACATATGATTTTAGTCATATGTTCACCCAGGCATACAGTTAATTTTTTACTCAAAATAGAGCTGAAAATTACTTGTAAAATGAAGGGTATCAGGCAAAAGCACACACTGAAAAATCTCTGTTCTGCACTATGGATGGATGCTTATAAGAAATCCCACACTAGTTCAGAATTGAGAAATGGTTATTTATTTAGGAGTAGACTCACAAATCAGAATCCTCTGTTTGAACAGAGATCAGAAAACAAATCCCACAACCAGAACAGAGAGGCCAGAAAAGTGGCCGGACTCATGCTCTACATCGGCATAAATAGTATAAGAGGCCCCAGTGAGCCTGCAACCACTAGCTTTAAGACTTCCTATAGTGCCTCCCCCTTTTGTTTGAATAAGAGAGTGCTAAGCCTAATACAAAATTATATACAATAAGAACACATATATTCAAATATTATCCTATCCTAACTAGTTTAAGTCTTATATAATAAATAACTTGGCCAAGTCATGAGAGGAAAGTAACTACAACTATCTAGTCTTCAACCCTATCAAAGATCCAAGAAGGGAAGTAATATTACTTTAGTAAGCAGGAAGCACAATCAAGCAACTTCAAAAATGTGCAACAAATGACAGCGACAACTGGCTACCTGGAAAACCACCCAAAGTCTCATTTGCAACATTGAAGCAACCAAATTTGGCTAAGGCCTAGAATAACTGACATATCATTTTCAGAGGCAAGAAATTTTTCAAAACCTTCGTATCTTGTCTTGGCAAGATTTGATCCTGCTTATCCATTTCCGGATAGCCTGTATTTTGTCAGTGGTTGAGGCATGGGCATTTCTTTGCTCTAAGGCCAGTTTTGCCAAGAAGAAAACAAGCTCCAAGTAGAATATCTCTGGTGTTCAACATTCTCTCAGGAATAGATCAGTGCTGCCAAGAGAAATTGTGTCTTACTTCAACAGAACCCTAAGTTGTTTAAATGCCATATTCTAAAGCTCTTTGAAGTGGTTAAAGATTACCTATCTATGCAGAATAAAATCTCTTTGTAACTGAAGACCCTGATTAGTCTAACTATAAGTATGACAAATATAGATTATTATTGATCTATAATCCTTAACACCTCTATAACTTAAAGACTAAGACTTCATATTAGAATATTATAAAATAAACAATTGTGCAACAAATGAGGACAATGTACCATGTTACCACATGAGCCACAAATGTTGGGAGTAGTTGACCATGACTCCTCATGGAAATGTCTACCCATGCATCAGTACCTTTTTTAATGTTTATAGAAACTTATATAAACTTAGTCTTCCTCCCATTCAAGAATTATACAAAGAGCTTGTGGTTACCCCTTACAACTGTCATTCCTCCCTGATTCCGGATTCTCCAGTTCTCCTTCCCTTTTTGTAATGCTCTAATATTCCCTTCCATCTTTATTTCTACCTGACAAATCAGGTACAAGCCATATAGCAGGAAAGAAAGTCATTTTATTAAACATATCTCAGAAAGTGGATTTTCTCTTAATACATTCCTACAAAGAAACATAGCAGTGGATTGCTACAATGAACACCTAAAATAAGACAGGACTTTGTGGAAGGAAGCAACTTAGTCAGAACAGAAATGACCAGAATATCCAGTCTTTATCTGCTTGTCCAATCCCAAGCTTCCTGATCCCACTTTTGTGCTAAACATCAAAAGGGAAAGTAAGAAAAAAAATTAGTATAACAGGCTTGAGGATAGGAACATGGGTCATGTGACTTCATGTAGCCTTTTAAACCTGTAATCTTGGCTTTTCTTCCTTTAAATGGGGTTTAAGGGAATTGAAAGATGGTACAGAGGCAAAGGACACTTCCAGGGAACCCAGTTCTGATACCTAGCACTCAGCTGCAATCATTTGTCAATACTGCTTCCAGGGAATCTGATTCCCTCTTCTGGTCTCCACAGGTACCATTCACATACATGATACACAGAAGTTCAGGCAAAACATCAATGCATATTTTTTAAATAAAAAAAATAAAATGGGCTATAGGAGAAGAAATCTTGCCATCTGGTGGAAATGGTAAAATGCAGAACTGAAAAATCTTACAGAGTAAAGCATTTTCTGTTGTAGGACTCCATAAGGAAACAAGACAAGGTTGCTCTATCCCCAATCTCACAAGGCATTCCTTGAAAAACCGATGTCTATTCATCCCAGTTAGGCAGAGCACCAATCGACCACAGAAAGGCCAACTTTGTGAGTCAGTAATTGGGGGAGGGGTATGAAAAGAGCATGGATGATTCAAAGGCATCTGAACCAAAGACTGCCTTGCTTAACTGACAGGCAGCTTTACAGCTGGAGAGTCCCTTCCCCATTCCCTGACCAAGCAACAACTTCCGGTTTGTATAACCTCGGGTGTGAAGATGGTGACCCTTCTCACTTCTCTGAAGCAATGTTAGTACTTCTCTCCCAAGGGTTATCCTAGATGTGGTGAAACACCATGACCCTTGGGAGTGGGGTGATTTGAGTGCTAATCTCCAAGAAGTGAAACTGTTTGGAAGGTTTAGGAAGTATAGCTTTGTTGCAGTAACTATGGCCATATTGGGGGGAAATGTGTCACTTGGGGTGAACTTTGGGGTTTCAAAAGCCCACACTAGGGTCAGTCTCTCTCTCTCCCTCCTCTCTTTTCTCTCTGCACTCTCTCTCTGTGCCCTCTCTCTCTGTTCTCTCTCTCTCTCTCTCTCTCTCTCTCTCTCTCTCTCTCTCTCTTCCCCTCTCTTTCTCTCTTTCCCAGTAGATCAGAATACAAATTTCTCAGATACTTCTCCATCACCATGTCTTCCGGCCTGCCATCACACTCCACACCATGATATTGATGAATTACCACTTAGAATGAGGAAGAAAGCCTTCAGTTAAGGGCTTCCTTTATAAGATTTGTCTTGGTCGTGGTATCTTTTCATAGCAATAGAACACTAAGACAAGGAAGAAAGGCTTTATTGCCTTACATGTCCACTGAGGGTAAGCGAAGGTTCGGATGGGGGCACAGGAAGTGGGAAGATTTAGGGAGCCTTAAAAGATTTTGCCTTTAAGACTCCATTTCAGGGCTCAATTAAGGATGCGGCAGAGAGCTAAAGAGAGGCTAGAAATCTGAGGGTAAAGATTTGAGGGGCAAACATCTCCTCAACAGGAATTCTCCATCCATATTTCTTTATTCTTCTTTCTCATGTCTATCAATTTTTCCTTGCTTTCTCTTGTTTTTTGTTCTATCTGTCACAAATGTTCCCAGTCATGTATATCCTTAAAACAGTCAGTTCCAGAGTCCCAGCAGATTCCAGGGACAGAATTTTTTTGCCAATCAGCATGCATAGAAAATAACAGGGAACTAGGCAACCTATGTAAACAGTCAGGGAGAAGTTGATGGTACTTAATCATATAGCACATATACCAGACCACGCAGTTTCTATATGCCTAAATCTGGAGTTTTGCTCTAGAAGATAGAAAAAAAGAAGGGACCTAGGCCTCTAAATTTTCAGTTCTGGAGTAAGATGTTATCAGCCCTCTGGTCTTAGGGTAAAACCAGAGCAGCAGCTTGACCAGGTGGTAATTCTATGTCCTTGGAGATCTGTGACTATCTTAAATGGGATGCTCTTTGCCTGGACCCTAAACTCTTACTAAATGCTTGCTGATAAAGTTAATTGCAGGAAGGCAGATTTCTTCACTTACCTAGAGGAGAGGAACTGTGGCCTGGCACTAAGAAACTGCTCCCACAAAATAATTCTGAACTGAGGAATTAATTTCCAAATATGTAACAGAAAGAGTGCTAGTTACAGCAAAATATATATATATATATATATATATATATATATATATATATGCAGCAATGTACAGTCATTTTATTCACAAAGCAATAATACCAAAAAGCATTGTCTTTTGATTTAGCCTTTAGCATATCCCTTGGTTCTGATAAGTTGCTTGTGAGAAGGTGACTGAGCAGTTATTGTATAATTTTGCAACTTGTAGCAACAATTCTCCTCAAAACAACATAGTTAAGTCTGTCACAGCAATACCCCACTGTGGTTATCATATTTTGCCTTAGCTAGACCTACTATTTCTGTGAAGTAATATCATGACCAAACTCAACTTGGGGAGGTAACAGATTTTTGGTTTACTTTTCCTAAGACACAGTCCAGTGATGGAAACCAAAGAAGGAACTCATACCAGACAAGAATATGCAGCAGAATCTCACGCATAGGTCATGAATAATTGTGCTTAGTGGCTGGTTCATCCTGTCCAGAATGGGACACAAATTTTATATTAAAGGAAAAGTACTGCAGGTGAAAAAGAAAAGGTCAAGGGTGAGTTGGTAGGTCAGAGAAGCTAGAACCGGTAGGTTGTCATGAATCAGTGAGTGTTTGGTGGGCATAGAATGCTTGTGAAGCCATGGTCACCCCACATGGGAACCTAACTTTTATAAAACTATACTGAGAAAAAGGAACTAACTAATGAAATCATGCAGTTGTACAGAGATTAAAGTATAAATTATAATGTCTGAGTTATAAGTTATATAGGAATGTTAAGAAGATGATCAGGTTTTACACATAAACAGTCAGAGAACTGGTAGATCGCGCATGAAATTTCTTTAATAAGAAAGAGACAGCCCTGAGGATCTAGAAAGCTGGGTATTGGTGTGACACGGCCATTAGAATGTTGAATCACAGTAGCAGTACAACTACCTGAAATTCTCACTAGAAGATATCATTTCTAATTTTTCTGTCAACTTGACACAAGTTAGAGTCAAATAAAATGATGGAAACTCAATTGAGACAATGCCTTCATAAAATTGGGCTGTAGGCAACACTGTAGGGTATTTTCTTAATTAGAGACTGATGGGGGATGGCCCAAGCTGGCATGTGGTACCAGCCATGGAATGGTGGTCCTGGGTACTAACAGAGAACAGACTCAGCTCCCTTCAGAATGCATTGGTCCTCCAAGCAGTCACTTATTGATACCTTATATGACTTTGTTCCAACTGAGAATACAAGTATGCACTGAGTCTCACATCATTGCCATAAGGGGCTGAGAACTGTCTGCTGGAGAGTGACCACATAGTGTGCATGTGTGTATATGGTGTGTGTCGAAAATACACCATCTAACAGGCATGAGGCCTTTTTCAGAACACTGCCATGCTGTCCTGGCCTTAATAGCTCCATTAATAAAGCACTCACCTGTGAGTCCGTTTCTCTAAATGATTCTTTCTTGAACTTACCACCTCTCCTCTCAATCTCTAAAATCTATTATATTCTAAATTACTTCTCTGAAAACTCCAATACTGCATTGTGTCTTGAATTCTGTTTCATCATCATCAACAACAGCCCCCATTAAAAATCTTATCATGAGCATATATGTGTTGTGCAAATTATTAGATTGTATTATGTTTTAATACCTTTCTCACATCTTTCACCAGTTCTAGTTTGCTTTCTGCTACTGTGATAAACTCCATGACCAGAAGCAGCATAGGGGAAGAAAGGGGTGGTGTCAGCTCCCACTTGCAGATGACAGGCTCTCACTGAGGAAGTCAGGAACTCCAGCAGGAACTGAAACAGAAGCCATGACAGAAAGCTGCTTCCTAGCTGGCTATTGTTCTCTCTGTCACTTTGCTAATATTATTCTATTACTCAGAACTGTCAGTTGATCTAAAGTGCTCTCTCTCTCTCTCTCTCTCTCTCTCTCTCTCTCTCTCTCTCTCTCTCGCTGTCTCTCTCTTTCTTTGTGTGTTTTCTTACTCAATCTATATCTATCTTTGTTTCTGTCTGTCATTCTCTGTGTCTCTGTCTCTCTTTCTCACTGTTTCTCCCTCCTCTCTCTCTCTCT
>NW_004949283.1:79232-87242 GCF_000317375.1 Microtus ochrogaster | reverse complement strand
TCTCTCTCTCTCTCTCTCTCTCTCTCTCTCTCTCCTCTCCTCTCCTTTCTGGCCTGAAGCTGGTGCATTTTGAATGGAAGTGTTGTTGAAATGCCTACAAGTGGGTGTAAAGGAAAACAGGAATCCACATGCTCCCAGAATTCTACTGCAGGAGATGAATTGGGAAAGTCAAGACTGTCTTGAAACAAGAAGTGAATTTGTGTTATCGTGTCATCTTCATGATCATCTTCTCCCCAATTAGCCCTACAGCATCTTCCCATAGATCAGGAATCATTGTCCTGGACAACACAAGCATTACAGCTACCCATGGAAAAGAGAATTCATTTGTTTCTGATGTAATTTGCAATGACCACTGAGACTGGAACCCTGATGAGACAAGAGACTGAGAGACTTCATTGATGCTTTCCTTAAAAAAAAAAGTGCCACTTTTGGACTGCTGAGTCTTTTTCCTAACTGTCCTGAGCAGTGTGATCTGTTTGTATTGATTCTATGGCCTCCCCTGGCTGTGTACTTATTCCTGCCTCTCAGTCATGATACCAAATCTTCTTTTTACCAATAATGCTCTATCTCCCAAATTTTCTAGAACAATCAGATCAACTACTACATCTGTAGGACACTTTTTTCCACCCCTTCATGAATACTGACTGTTGAATCATTGTCACAGTCTTCTTCCATTACAGCATGACTTTGTTACTGTTCTATTGCTGAAAAGAGACCCCACAACAAAGGCAACTCTTACTAAATAATGTATTTAGTTGGGACCTTGCTTACAGTTTAGAGGGTTAGCCCATGACTACCATATGTGGCATGAGGAGAGGGTCCCCGGGCTGCTTGAATGATATGTATTGGTTCACACTGATACTGCAAGACTGTTAATAAGGATTAATTTTGATAAGCAAGCATAGTTAGTGATTAGCTGATCAGAATTAGCCATAAAAGTTTTGGAGTACCCAGGATACATACAGAGAGACACAGGAAGTGGAAGGGAAGGGCTTAGAAAGCTTTCCAGGACCATTTGTATCAGGAAATCAGGTCACTGCTTGCTTCCCCATGGCTTCTCTGATCATCAGGTTTTTACCCAGATATTTGACTCCTGAGTTATTATTACTAATAACATATTTAGATAAACTCTTCATCTGGCATCCAACACAAGACAAGAGATTATGAGACAGCCTCTTGCTACTGGCTTTGCAGTCACTGGAGTCACCGGCTCACATCTTGCTCTGTCATTTGGGCGATCTTGGCACCCACTCCTCATGCCATATAATTTTCTCCTGCCCCTTACTGTCCTCTGTCTGCTTTTCAGGAGGCTGACTCTCTCTCCCCATGGGTTACAGACTTTCCCTGGATGCCCTTGCTGGGTCAGCTCAACACCCAGTTGCACACATCCGTGCTTCTACTGCTGCTGTGCTGTACACCCTCAGCCACCTTCTACACCAAGCTGCTTCAGGTGCCCTCAGCACAGCGCTTGCAGTGCAGCAACAGCCAGCTGAGACCCTTGAGCCTACCTTACTTAGTCTGACTGCCTTGACACCCCCCACCCCAATCAAGAATAACTCCTAAAGCTGGCTACCCCCCAACCACCCTGACCAGCCATAGCCATAATAGCTGCTGTGGAAAAAGTGAAAAGTCATCAGATCTAGTGAGACACCTGGGATATGTTAAGGAAAAAAGTTGGTTTTATATAAACAATATTTATATATTATATATTCATTTGTTTATTGACATATTTACATATATTTGTGTGTAATATATTATATGTTATATATCATATACATGTTTTATATATGCCATATTATGTATTTACTATATTATAAAATTATATATAATAATTGTAATATGAATATTATGTATAATATATTCATCTCATATTAAGAATGGGGAATATTATAATACAGGGAGTTAAGACTCTGTATGGTTCCATTATAGATAGTTGGAAATGGAAAAATTAAATGAAGGGATAACCAAATTAACTGGGTTGGACATATTCAGATATAATTATTATCAATTTAGCAATTTATATTTTATCCTTACAAAAGTGATTTGTTAATTGTAAAAAATATGAGAAATGGACTGATAAGATACAAGCCTTAGAAAGACATACCAATGAAACTAAGAAAAGTATCCACACACGGACAGAGGAATTTCGATGAGAACTTACCTCAGTATCACATGATGAAACTCAAGAGGATCAGCCCAAGGCTTTGAAAAAACCAGCTTTAATTTATCCAGGTACCTTGACAGAATGACCACCAGATGGTAGGTTACACCCACATATAGGCACAACTTAACCAGAATCCTGTAGAAATGTTATATTTGAGAAGATTCAAGGAGGCAGTCATTCCATATGGTATGCAATCACCTCATGTAGAGCAGATGGTAAATTCATAGTCAATTTGAGACACAATTTTTCCAAGAATGGAAAGATTTAGCTATAGCTATATTGGATGTTAGTCCTCAGTTATCATGGAAAACATGGTTGAAAGAGAGAGCTAGGGTCATAGAAAAATGAAATAGGACTAGAGGAACTGATATTTCCAAAGATCACCTTCTCAGTGAAGGTCAAAATACAGGTTTGCGAAGACAGTTTTGATTTGATGATCACACCTCAGCTCTGTGTTCTATAGCAGCTTTTAATGCTTGTGACAGGGTTCAAGAATCAGGAAAGAGGACTGAGTTATTTACTTAAACTATTCAAGGCCAAAAAGGAACCTTCATGGATTTTTAGCAAGGAATGACTTCAACTGTAAATAGAATAATATCAGATTCAAAAGTTAGACAAATATCAATGGAATCTTTGACTTTTAAAAATGCTAATTCAAAATGTTTCTATGAACATAGTTGAGCACATGTTCTTGTGGTATGATTGAGCATCCTTTGTGCATATGCACAAATTAGTATTGCTGAGTCTTGAGGTATGTTTTTTCCTAATTTTCTGGGAAATCGTTATGCTGATATCCAAAGGAGCTGTGCCAGTTTGCCCTCAAACCAGCAGTAGAGGAGTGTTCCCTTTATCCCACATCCTCTCCAGCATAAGTTGTCATCAGTGTTTTTGATCTTAGCCATTCTGACAGTTGTAAGAAGGAATCTCAGAGTTGTTATGATTTCATTTCTCTGATGGCTAAGGATGTTGAAAGCATTTCTTTAGGTGTGTTTCAGTCATTTTAGATTCATCAGTTGAGAGTTCTCTCTTTAAATCTGTACTCTATTTTTATTGGTTTATTTGTTCTTTTGACAACAAATTTTTCTTAAGTTTTTTGTGTATTTTGGAGACCAGTCCTCTGTCTAATGTGGGATTGGTGAAGATCTTTTCCCATTGTGCGGGCTGTTGTTTTTTCTTGTTGACTATGACCTTTGCTTTACAGAAGCTTCTCAGTTAACGAAGGTCCCATTTATTAATTATTTCACTCAGTGTTTGTGCTACTGGGGTTATATTTAGGATGTGGTCTCCTGTGCCAATGTGTTCAAGTGTTTAGTAGTGTTTCTTTTACATATGAGGGTGCCCTTGTATTTGGGGCATGGATGTTCAGTATTGAGATTTCATCATGATGGATTTTTTCCTGTGACTAATATCAAATTCCATATTTCATCTCTTTTGATTAATTTTAGTATTAAGTCTATTTTGTTAGATATTAGAATAGCTACACCAGTTTCTTTCTAAGGTCCAATTGATTAGAAAATTTTTCTTGACGTTTCACCCTGAGGCAACGTCTATATTTGAGGTTAAGGTGTTTTTCTTGTATGTAGCAGAAGGATGAATTCTGTTTTCCTATCCAATCTGTTAGCCTGTATCTTTTTATACGTGAATTGAGACCATTTATATTAAGGGATATTAATGACCAGTTATTGCTGGTTCCTGTTATTTTCGTTTTCATCATTGGTGATGTTATTGTTTATGTTTTTCTCTTCTTTGTGATTTGTTGCTGTGAGATCATCCATTGTCTGTGTTTTGTGGATGTAGCTAACTTTCTTGGCTTGGAGTTTTCCTTCTAGCACTTTGTGAAAGGCTGGGCTTGTGGCTAGATACTGGCTAAATTTAGTTCTGTTGTGGAATATCTTACTTTGTCCATCTATGGTGATTGAAAGTTTTGCTGGGTTTAGTAGTCTGGGCTGGCATCCGTGGTCTCATAGTGTCTGCATAATGATTGACCAGAGTCTTTTGGCTTTCATTATTTCAGTTGAGATCTAAGGTGTAATTGTGATTGCCTGCCTTTATATGTTACTTGGCCTTTTCCTTTGCAGCTCTCAATATTCTTTCTTTATTCTCTATGTTTAGTGTCTTGATTATTCTGTGGTAAGGAGACATTTTTTTTATCCAGTCTATTTGGTGTTCTGTAAGCTTCTTCTTTGTTCATATGCATATCATTCTTTAGGTTGGTAAAGTTTTCTTCTATGATTTTGTTGTATATATTTGCTGTGCCTTTGAGTTAGACTGATGTGGGATTCCCCTCTGTATGCTGTGAATACCATTGGTTAATAAAGAATTTGGCAAAATTCCACAGGAATGGAACTGCACCAGCTATTTAAATGAAACTGGGCCTGAGAAAGCAAGCTCCAAGGGAGCAACAGCTGATTCTGTCCAGGGACATTTGCAAACCAGGACTGAGCCAGCAACCTGGGCCAGAACAGATATGAGACAGTGAACTCCATAGAAACAGGTACAGGGGAGCAACCACAGAGCAAATGGGCCAGACACAGAGGCCTCTGATGGTCCAGACATGAATCTGAGACCTTCAAAGGAATAGACCTAAGCCAGGACCTCTGTCTGGACATGAATCTGGGATCTCCAAGGGAGTAGGCAGGAACCAGAAATTTCTGTGGGTCCAGGTATGAGTCTGGGACCTCAGAGGAAGTAGGCCTGAGCCAGGATCTTTGTGAGTCCAGGCATTGGCCTGGAACATCAAAGGGAGTAAACAGGAACAAGAAATCAATGTGGGTCCAAGCATGACTCTGGGACCTCTGAGGGAGTAAGCCAGAGCCAGGTCTCCGTGGGTCTGGGCAGAGCCGAGCCTGAGAACTCTGGGGGACTAGACTGGAGCCAGAATCCTTTACAGGATCAACCCCAAGCCAGAGACCTCTGCAAGAACGGATCCAGATCAGGGACATTTTAAAAATTAGGTCTGAGCTGACAACCTAGACTAGAGCAGGCCTGAGACAGCAAACTCCAAAGGAGTAGAACAAAGTCCAGCAGCACTGAGTATCCTCCGGGAATACTAAGTGACCTACAGGACAACTAGAACCGTGGCACTGACTGTTCCAGGAGGAACAACCATCTGAGCCTTGGATTCACTGACACCCAGATCATTAATGAACAGAATCATAGACAGCTCCAACTACACCTATGAGAAGAAAAAAAATGAGTAGAAAAGGTAAGTACACATGCAACATCACAAAGAGCAACACAACACCAATAAAACCTAAAGACCCTAAACAGCAAGACTTGAACAACCAAATATAGATGAAGCACAAAAAAAATGACCTAAAAAAATGGTTTCATGAGAATGATTGAAACTCTAAAGGGGAAATGAGAAATTCCTTCAAAGAAATTGAAGAAAAGACAAACAAAAATTCGAAGACAACAGCAACCTAAATGCCCCTCGACCAAAGAATGGACAAGAAAACTGTGGTACATTTACACAATGGAGTACTATACAGCAGAAGAAAATAACAACATCTTGAATTTTTACAGACAAATGAATGGAGCTAGAAAACATCATTTTGAGTGAGGTAACCCAAACCCAGAAAGACAATTATCTCGTTACTTACTCATAAGTGTTTTTTAAACATAAAGCAAAGAAAACCAGCCCATAAATAACAATCTCAGAGAACCTAGACAACAATGAAGACCTTAAGAGAGACATACATAGATCTATTCTACATGGGTAGTAGAAAAAGACAAGATCTCCTGAGTAAATTGGGAGCATGGGACCTTGGAGAGGGTTGAAGAGGAGGGAAGAGGCAGGGAAAGGATCAGAGAAAAATGTAGGGCTCAATAAAAATCACTAAAAAAATAAAAATAAATAAAATTAGAAGTAGACATGGAAAAAAGAATATTTTCTATTGTAAACACAAATATTCTTTTTAATGATACAATGAAACAGAGACCCTAAAACCTGCACTTTAGTAATACTAGTTTTATCTTGTAGTATTAAGATAGGTCCACCAAGCAAGATGTTAAAATATCAAATCATAACTTTATTTACAATAAAATATTTTATTAATTTAAAAATTGCCTCATGTAATACAGACAAAAAAAATACATATCAATACAGACAACATATATGACTTTATATAGACAAAAGCCCAGAAATCTTATAAAGTGAGCTCTACTCACAGGCTGATTCTAAATTTAATCTTTCAAATTCACCTCTTAAGTATGTCAAGAAGAAAGCATTTTAGAAATTACATTCCTTCCATTTATTTTCCTGAGATAGAATATTTTGGTTCTCTGAAACATGGACTTAGAGAAAAGGATTTCTTTTGCCTGATATTTTCAGGGGATAGAGTTTGTTATAATGGTGAAGGCATTGCACCAGGAGATGAGACTCTCCCACTGGGCAATGGGAAGGCAGTCAGACCGTATATCATCCTCACACAGGAAGCTGAGAGAGAGAATGGCAAGTAAGGTCAAGTTCAATTTCTACAAATCCACCTCCGTGACTTATTTCTTCTAGCAAGTGTCCATCTCTTAAAGGACTCCTGAAGGACTCAAAGCATTCATACAGACACAGATACACTCACACACTCATACATACACACACACACACACACACACACACGGGGGGGGGTGTCAATCAGGTATGCCAAGAATAGCAATTTTAACAATATTTTCAAGCCTCATCACTGCTCAGGCTAAGTTTTGGTTCTTTAAAAGTCATGTTTTCTGCTTGACTCATACCTTTAAGAGGATAAATTTGCATTTAGGAGTTGCTTAGAGTTACGAAAATACAACCAAATGGTGTAACTATAGAACTAGCAAGTTACGGATCTAAATCAAAGCTACAAAAATCATTTTACAACAAAGCATCTATGGACTGTTTACAGCTACTTGGGTTTTTATATCCTGTACCTAGTACCAACATAGTTCATATTTAAGTGTAAATTATAATTACCAAATGAAACCCAAATTCTTCTCAGCGCCTTTTGCAACTGTCATTTGAAGGGAAAAGCCACAACTCTAAAGGTCTGTCTAGTTAAGCTTGCAATAGGGCAGGGCTGAGAGCTCTGACCATTAGGGGTAGGTCCTGCTCCGACTGGAGGGAGTGGCTAAGCCCTCTGAGGGAGGGTTGGACCTATAAGGGCAGGGTCTCCATGCTCTCTGGTTTTAGGGCCTCCAAGGAATGTGGAGGGGTGTGATTGGAAGTGGACTGGAGTAGATTATTTGAGAGTCCTATAAGGCTAGTAGATTATTTGAAGAGTCCACTTGGATACCAACCATGCTTGCTGCCGCGGGCTCCCTGGTGGCCGCCATCTGGGCAGCGCTCCATCTCCGGACTCTCTTGCTGGCTGTTGTCACCTTTCTGTTCCTGGCTGACTACTTCAAAAGCCGGCGCCCCAAGAACTACCCGCCAGGGCCACGACGCCTGCCCTTCGTGGGCAATTTACTGCAGAAGGACATGGAGAAGCCGCACGTAGCAGTCCAGCAGGTAGGAAGGTACAAGATTGTTTGGCTCTGAGCTGACCTAATCCTGAGCTGGTGGATCTGTGACTTCTGAGAACTAGGGATCCGGGCCAGGCAGGCAGGGCTACAAAGTTCATGTTCCTGGTGGCTAAGCCCAGGACACATAGTTAGCTTCTAAACATGCTCTTTTCAGAAATATGCAGCTAAGCAGGGCAGTTGTGGGGGATCTCTCTGAGTTTGAAGCCAGCCTGGTCTACAGCACAAGTTCTAGGACAGCCATGGCTATACAGGGAAGCCCTGTTTTAGAGAGAGGAAGGGAGGGCGAGAGGGAGGAAGGGAGGGCGAGAGGGAGGGCAAAAGAGATGGAGGGAGGGCAAGTGGGAGGGAGG
>NW_004949283.1:71667-78935 GCF_000317375.1 Microtus ochrogaster | reverse complement strand
CCACTCCCCCTCCCCCCACTCCTCTCCCCCTCCCTCTCCAGTCTGAAGAGCAGTCAGGGTTCCCCGCCCTGTGGAAAGTCCAAAGTCCTGCCCCCTCCATCCTGGTCTAGGAAGGTGAACATCCAAACTGGCTAGGCAATTGGAGAATTTCTCATCCTTCTATGACATACTTCCTAGGTGATGGTTCCATTTAGGTTAGAAAAAACACTGTTTGATTTGAATTCTTTAAATACGTCCAGGTATGTGTGATGATTTAATAGTAAATGATGATAGAGACAGACATGTCCTGCTGCTTTAAGAAGTGAGTGTACTTTTGCTTTACAGAAGCTTCTCAGTTTTAGGAGGTCCCATTTATTCAATGTTGCCCTTAATGTCTGTGCTGCTGGAGTTATACGTAGGAAGTGGTCTCCTGTGCCCATGTGTTGTAGAGAACTTACCACTTTCTCTTCTGTCAGGTTCAGTGTGTTCAGACTGATATTGAGGTCTTTGTTCCATTTGGACTTGAGTTTTGTGCATGGTGATAGATATGGATCTATTTTCATTCTTCTACAGGCTGACATCCAGTTATGCCAGCACCATTTGTTGAAGATGCTTTCTTTCTTCGATTGTATACTTTTAGCTCCTTTATCGAAAATCAGGTGTTCATAGGTTTGTGGGTTAAAATCCGGGTCTTCTATACGATTCCTTGGTAGACTTCTCTGTTGTTGTTTTTATTTTGTTCTTGTTGTTGTTGTTTTTGTTTTTTTGTTTTCTGTTGTTTTTTTTTTTTTTTGAGACAGGGTTTCTCTGTAGCTTTGGTACCTGTCCCAGAACTAGCTCTTGTAGACCAGACTGGCCTCGAACTCCCAAAGATCCGCCTGCCTCTGCCTCCCGAGTGCTGGGATTAAAGGCATGCACCACCGCCGCCAGGCCACTTCTCTGTTTTTATGCCAATACCAAGTTGTTTTCAATACTGTAGCTCTGTAATAGAGTTTGAAGTCAGGAATGGGAATGCCTCCAAAAGTACCTTTATTGTATAAGATTGTTTTGGCTATCCTGGGGTTTGGATGCTCACCTTCCTAGACCTGGATGGAGGGGGGAGGACCTTGGACTTCCCACAGGGCAGGGAACCCTGACTGACCTTTGGACTGGAGAAGGAGGGGAGGGGAAGGGGAGGAGGGGGAGGCAAGGAGGAGGCAGAGATTTTTAATTAAAAAAAAAGAAGAAGAAGAAGAAAAGAAGTGAGTGTAAAGTCCAGGTCTCAGCTTAGTTGATTTAAGTGCACTGTCTCTGGGTTCTGCCCCTCCATCTTTTTGTTGCTTCTATTACCAGAGCCCTCTTCTAAATCACATTCTAATATTTAAATAGCCACAGTTAATTTGCTATTGCTTCTGTTATCATAGCTATTTATACAAGAAAGCCAGCAACAGATATTTTCATTTACTGTGAATTTCATGCTTGCTGACCATAAAGGTTGTTCAGTCGGTAAGGGCACTTGCTGAAAAACTTAGTAATCTGAATATGATTTCCTGGACCCACATTGTGAGAAAGGAAAACAGACTCCCCAAAGATGTCAACTGACCTACTCATGTGCAACACCACCCTACAAATACAACATATGCGCGTGTGAGCGCACACACATAAACACACACATACACACACACAAGCAATGAATACAATGATATAAAGATATTTTTTTCCTTATTCTGTGCTACCTACTCTGTGTGTACTACAAGGTATGACTCACACAGACATACCTTGGTCTTTACCAGGTTGCTTACACTGTGTTCTGCCTGTTCTGACTGCAGAATGCCAGAGTTAGAGAATTTGGTTCTTTATTGAAATCTATGTACAAAATCTTTATACAGAGATACACACTATAACATCATCCACTCATTGATTCCTGTTAATGGATTTGGTAAATCTCCTCTTTGAAGCTGAGTTGAGTTTAAGACATTTCAAAGAAAAGAAAATCAAAACCATTTCCACAAATCAAGATGCACCATTCACAGGGAAATAAAGACTTATCAACATGATTACCATTTGCTACACATATGCCTTCCATCCCTGGACAGAGAGGTATGAACACACCCAACTCTAACTATTGAAATATGTTTCAGCTTGTAAAGAAGTATGGGAATGTTATCAGTTTGGATTTTGGGATCATGTCTTCAGTGATTGTAAGCAGTCTGCCTTTAATCAAAGAAGCCTTTACTCACCTGGAAGAAAACTTTATGAGTCGCCCTAAATTTCCATTTGCAAATTTTATATTCAATGAAAATGGTAAGACTTTCATGTGTTGTTAGATATACACTGTAATTTTTAAGATACATAAAAGGCACCTATATGCCTTATGTACCCATCACTCTCATAAGCCAATACCTTCATGAAATGCCATCATTAATGGGCACTGGATACCACTTAGCTTGAAAAAAAGCATTCATAAGATGGTTTATAGTGTGTCCTAGAAGAGACTGGGGGAAACCACATATTTGAAAAGACTAATTTTAGTTGCTTTGATAGGAAGTAACCACAGCACCCAAACACAGCCAGAAACTGTGCTCACTTTCATTTTCCCATGTCACCCATAGGAAAATGGATGTAAGTCAGCTTTTCCTTTCTACTGCATCTTGCTTATAGTTGCTTATACTGTATCATTAAAGTCATGATCTCAACGCTCTTAGCCAATGTTATAATTTGTTATGAATACTTTATATTATTGTAAAATAAAGTCATAAGTTGAACACAGAATTTGAAATCTATAAATCCAGTAAAACAGTCTCTTAGACCCTTTCTAATTACTCTATGGAATAATTCTAGGTCAATTCACTGTTGTAAGAAGCACAGTGCTAGGCACCTGTCTTAGAGTTACTTTACTGTGATGAAATACCATTAGGAGAAACACTTGGGGAGTACAGGGTTTATTCAGCTTATGTTTTCATATACACTGTTCATCCCAAATGAAGTCAGGACAGACTCGGGGCAAGAACCTGGAGGCAGGAGCTGGCACAGCAGCCATGGAGGAATACTGCTTTCTGTCTTGCTATTCCTACTTTATTCAGCCTGCTTTCTTATAGAAACCAGGAGCACCAGCCCAGGGTTAGCAGCAACCAGGTGGGATAGAACCTCCCACACCAAACATTCATTTACAAAATGCCCTACAGCCTTGCCTACAGCCCTATCTTATGTAGGCATTTTCTCAATAGAGGCTCCCCCCCCCCCCCCCCGTAGAACAATTTTAGCTTATGTCACATTGATATAAAGTCAGTCAGCACAGTATAAGTTAATGCCAAGGATTAAATAGTAAAGCAGTAACATTGCAGAAGGTGTTTAATCAAAGATGTCTAACATTTTATGAGGATTCTGGAAAGTTTTCTCAGAGTAAATAATATTCATTAAAAGAAAATTAAAAGAATAATTAGTCAAGGGGATATAATATCTTTGAAAGGACAAAAAGGAGAGATGTCTTGAGGAATGGAAAGACATCCAGTGTTGCAAGCATGGTATTTAAAAGACATGATTAAGCACTCTTGATACTTCTGAGTTACATCAGAAAGAGCACAGGCAGTGTTGGCTAAATGCTGATTTTTATTCTAACAGTCAGAAAGATTTCTCATTGGTTACAAGCAGAGGATATCTTAGGATATCTGGTAGAAAGAGGAGGAAAGACATTAGGGGACTTGTTTTAGATATGAAGGGTGGAAGCTTACACACTCCAGTTGTATAGACTGTGAATTAGACCAAGGTGATGGAATTGAAGCCTTAAAATCAATAGTCCAGACATGCCAAAAGTATGCCAAAAATGATTCCATGAACTAGACGCATAGAGAACAGGATGCTAAAAAAAATTGTCCACTAGCAGTCTGATGGCTAACCTTGGTCATCAACTTATCTTCATTTGTAACCAACTAAAATCCTCAAAACTGGGTAAACAAATGAGGAGTCTTGCTTCTTTGGAATTTTTGAGGTGAGAAGACCTGCCCTAAATCTGCATAGTTAAGATCAGAAGACCCACCCTAAATTTGGGCCACACCTTCTGCTGGCAGCCCACATAAAAGGACATGGAAGGAAGAAGCTTTAGCCTTTTGCTTTTTTGTCCTTCCTCTCACTGGCAAGTTCATCTATCCTGCTGATGAAGAATTCCTTCAGTGTAATCTTTTTAGGATTCCAGTGTATGCAGAAGACTAGCTGAGATATCCAGCCTCATAGATTGAACAATCATAGCTTTATTGGCCTTTCCATTAAAAGACAGCCATTTTTAGACTACCTTATACACCAGTCTAATAAATACTGCTTTAATATCTCTAGATCCATTCTATCATTTCTAGTCCTTAAGAGCATTGGTTCTCAACCTTGGGGCACCACCCCCGTGACGGTTGAACAACCCATTCAGAGTGGTCACTAGATTGTTGGCTATATCAAATATTTACAGTATGTTTCATAACAGTTGTGAACTAACAACAAAAATAATTGTATGGTTGGGGGTCATGACAACACGAGGAACTGTATTAAAGGGTTGCAGCATCAGGAAGATTGAGAATCACTGCTTTAGGGAAGCACAACTTGTACAGATTGTGGTACCGGGAGTGGTTCCTGGCATTTTGCTTGACATAGATACCAAGACACACACACACAAACATATATATGTAAGTGTGTGTGTATATATACATATACATTATACATATACATGTTGAACACAAACTGTAGATTATTTCCTTCTGGGGAAAATTGAATTTGGTCACCTCATTATTACCTAGTTATCATGTTCCTTAAAAATTTTATTTTGCCCTTGCATCTCTTTTTTCTATCCATTGTAATAGTTCTGGAATATTTTGGAAATAACTTTTGGGTATTTCTAAGAGTAATAAAATTAAAAATATATTAAAATACTTACTAAACAGTGACGTTGTAAGCCACCAGATACTAGCCGTTATGCTCCTTGCTATTTGCTATTGTCTCTCTCTAGACAGCTGTCAAGTCCGTTATTGGCCCTTCTTCTTTCCATCATACATGTGACCATCCCGTTTGTCAGATAGTTTTAAATCAGAATCACAGTGCTATAACACTGTATTGCTTCTTTCCAGGACTGGTCTTCTCCAGTGGTCAGACATGGAAGGAGCAAAGAAGGTTCGCTCTGATGACTCTGAGGAACTTTGGGTTGGGAAAGAAGAGCTTAGAGCAGCGCATGCAGGAGGAGGCCAGGCACCTTGTGGAGGCCATAAAAGAGGAGAAAGGTGGGCATTCCACAGGGCAGGGGTGGGAGGCTGTGGCCTTTTTATTCATTGAACAGAATCCACCTAAGTATTTAAGTGCTTGTCCTGGACTGTGCACTGTGCTGAGCACTGAGCATTGAACAGTGAACATGTAGCCATGACCTTGCCCCAGAGTTTGCAGCTAATCACACAAATGGTCATTAGACTCGCTGCTGCCTTAAGGCCTGGTCACCTGTCTGGCCTCCCAGATATGAAAAGATTCTTTGGTGTGTGTTAAACCTCATATCAAGCTAATCCAGAGCCTCTTACATAGCTCTCTATTATGTATGTTTCTCTGTCATGTGGAATTAACAAACCAGTATCTTTGAAAGATGCATTTTTTTTAATCTACTTTCAGGACAGCCTTTTGATCCTCACTTCATGTTCAACAATGCTGTTTCCAATATCATTTGCTCCATCACCTTTGGGGAGCGTTTTGAGTACAATGACAGTCAGTTTCAGGAGCTGCTGAGGTTACTGGATCAGGCCATATATTTTAGTTCCTCAAAGATGGTCTGGGTAAGCATTCTAATTTCTTTTATATTGTAAGAAAATTGGACTGTGGCTAATTCAAGTAGAAATACGGTTTTTCTTTGGATTTCCAGGACTCTTTGAAGCTAAACTACAATGTCTTTGAGTTGAGTTTGTCACTAATTTATCTATTAATTTGGAAGTTTCCAGTAAGAAAACTTACTGTGTACAAAAAATGTTTCTAATATTTGAATGAAGTACCAACATTTATGTGGGATCCGTGCATGTCCAAATGCTGCTCTTTTTTTTTTTAAATATTTATTTATTATGTATACAACATTCTGCCTCCATGTATGCTGACACACCAGAAGAGGGCACCAGATCTCATTACAGATGGTTGTGAGCCACCATGTGGTTGCTGGGAATTGAACTCATGACCTGTGGAAGAACAGCCAGTCCTCTTAACCACTGAGCCATCTCTCCAGCCCCAAATGCTGCTCTTTTTAAAAGAGTGAAGATATTATTGTGATTTTGCTTTTATCTCTCCCATGTGTCTTCATATCTCACATGCAAACTACAGGCATACTTTCTAGCTATCCTCTGTAGATGTTTCTCTTTGTTAACTTGTTGTTATTGTTCATTAACTGTTTCTCAGTAGTTAGACATCCAGTTGTTTCTAAGTTAAAGTTTGTATTAATAACACTGTTGTGAATATTTTAATTGCTCTTACTGCCACAAACTTTTCTTGTGTTTTCATGTAGACATAAATCTTTACCTCCCATGTTGTTTAGTTGTCTGCCCCTGTGCTCGTTCCTATACAAATGTTCCCCTTACAATTGCCTTACATGTCTCAGAAATGGTCTGGTAGATTGAGCTTTCATCTTTTTTTGGTTCCAGGGGCTTGGCATTTTTCTCCATGTTTTCGCAATAAGCCACTTATCATTCAAGAATTAATTTTTTATTCTCTTTTTATTTTTGTAGTTTCTGTAGTGTTTCTTGCTATTGATTTTTAGGTTTATTACACTATGTTATATTTGGATAGGGAAAATTATTTCATTCTTTTGTAGTTGCTACGTTTTGGTTCTTTAATTTAGGGAAAATTCCAGGTGCGGCAAAGGAGAAAATACTTTTGGTTTCATTTGGATGTAATTCTCTTCAGATGTCTGTTAAGTCCTTTTAATTTATGGTTCAGTTGAGCTCTGAAGCTTCTCTGTTGGTTTTTGCTTGGGATGATCTATGTAGGAATGGGAGTGGAGTGCTGCTGACATTACCATAATCAGTTCATGAGATTCTGTCTGAACTTCTATTCATTGTTATTTGTTTTATGAAATTTGGAGTCCCAAATGATTATGTATGCATATTTACAATTGTTTTAACTAATGAATTGTTCCTTTTATGAATGTACTGTGGCCTTCTTTATTTCCTCAAGCTAATTTTGAATAACTTTTTTTCCAGTTTCTGTTTCCTTCCTGGATTTATTAAGTTGATTATTGAGAGAGGTTAACTAGTCATCATAATTCTGTCAGTGGATTGTTTGTTTTGTTTTGTTTTAAATTTTTTTTTATT
>NW_004949283.1:69869-71051 GCF_000317375.1 Microtus ochrogaster | reverse complement strand
ATTACTAACAAGGATTTGCTTGTTTACTGTGCTAGACATGATGGATTCCTTCCTGGCCCTTCTTTATCCAGCTGTTCTCACATCATTTATTCTTCCCTGTGCTCTCATGATTGAGACTCATCTTTCATCCTTCTCTGTGTTCAGCTCTCACTTAAGCATCTTCTTCAGGGCTGTCATGATGGTCATTTCAGTCATTGCATGCCAGTGGAAATATTTCCATTACAACTTAATATTTTAAATTTAGTTAATATCCATTTTGCAAGGTGTACAAGTGGGTGTTGATGTTTGTCTTGTGCAAGCAGCACCTTTGCAAACTGAGCCATCTCCTGGGATAAATGCTTTAAAACTATAAATATTGCTTCTTTGATTTATGGTTTTGATTTATTATGTTGTTCCTATTTAGTCATGTTTAATTGGGGATCTAAATGAATCTTGTATTTGAATGTCTTTTTGCCTCTCTGACTTGTGAAATTTTCTTTTGTAATTTCATTGAATTCATTTTCCCTCCCTTTGCTTTTTAGTTCAGCTTCTGAAATCAAGTTCTGCGCATTCCTAGGTCTCTTAATCATATGACAGTTTTATTCTGCCTGTGGTCATTATTTCCATTCTTTGTTGCTGCTCTTGGAGTGCAGCTTCTCATCAGCAATTCTCCCTTCTGGATCTTCTCAGCAGTGGTGGCTGTTGTTGGTGTTTTCTGCTGTGTTTTTTTGTTGTTGTTGTTTTTTTTTTCTTTTGTTTTTGTCTTGTTTTGCTTTTGGTTCAGCTTTAAACTATCCAACACTTTTATTTCTTGTTTGTTTTGATAAAATCTCAGTTTCCTTGCTGTATTTTCTCCCATTCTGCCCAGTTTTTATCTTTATGCTGCCTCTCTCTTCCCTTTCCATGTTTCCTCCACTCGGCTGATTTTCACCTCTACAGCCCACACTGGACTCCTTTGCCTCATTGTATCTCCTTTCAATCTCTGATCATCTTGATCAGAAAATGCCTGCACACTCAACATTTGACATATTTCAGGTCTTTGAGTTATGATTTTCAGAGGCGTCATCTTGCCCTTTTTGATTATTGCATTTATTTTAATGTATGTATCTATTGATCAGGATATCTCTCCTGGATTCATTAATTATCTTCATATTGAGAAGCCTCTTTTCAAAGACTAGTATCATTTTAGAAGTGGAATCAAAC
>NW_004949283.1:56443-64554 GCF_000317375.1 Microtus ochrogaster | reverse complement strand
TCTCTCTCTCTCTCTCTCTCTCTCTCTCTCTCTCTCTCTCTCCCTCTCTCTCTCCTTTCTTCTTTTCTACCACTCCTTCCCCAGATACAGGTTTCCCCCCTTCGCTCCCCCCTTTTGTCTTTTAACTATCATATAATAATTTTTCCCATTTACTTTCCTGAAATAAAAACCTCTCCATCTAAGCTTTGATGCATGGTGCTTTTTTCTCATTCACAACTTTTACTAATTGCAACAACTGCCTTCACACATTCAGGGCCCCCTGAGTACCAACACCATGCTGCAGAAATACCCTTCTGCAGGAACACCCCTGGAAAATCAGAGTTTCTGAGTTCTACAGCAATGAAACACAGAAGGTTAGCGCCATAATCCATCCCATTATCTTACATTCAAAAATATCAAATTCCAGGGTTAATTTCAGTTGATAAGCTCAATTTGTAGCCACTGCAGGCGGGAGTATCTCTTCTTATCTATGATTCCCAGCTTGATCTCGCTTCCTGACACCTTCATCCTTTGATCCTTCAGTGTCTTTGATGGCATTAGAATAAGAATTAGGACAACTATGGAATGCTATATCAGTGTATATCCTAGAGTGAAAAGGATTTGACCAGTGAGAAGTGGTCAGAGGCTACTGTATTTTGCATGGGAGTACTGATATGCCCACCAATGGGTCTGAAGAAAAACAACAGTCCAGATGTTCCCACAGTCCCAGTGTAGAAGATCAAGAGGAAAAGTCTACACTATGTTGAAACAGAAAGTGACTTTATAATGTCTCCATGATCATGTTCTTCTCCCTAATATACTATATAACATCTTCCCGTGGATAATGAAACATCTTCCTGCATGTTCTTCTCCCTAATTAGCTATATAACATTCCCCGTGGATAATGAAACATCTTCCTGGATCACACCAAACAGCATTAGCCTCCTGGAGACAACTGAAGTCATATATTTCTGATATAGTTGAAAATCACCGCAGAGACTGGAATCCTGATAAGCCGAGAGACTTCATTGATGCTTTCCTCACGGAAATGACAAAGGTGGGGAAGACAGTTCCTGGGTCTTCTTACAGAAAGGGTGGGGTAGAATAGCTTCCAATTGATTGAGGAGCAGGCTAGCCCAAAGGTAGGATTTTAGCATAGCAGAGATCTATTCTCTCATATTTCTAGATCGGTCCTGTAATCCTGCCAGCCACGCAGCCAATACTGGGAAACAATACAAATGTCATTGTCTTGTGTCTCCCATCTCCTAGGGGACATTGATGTTTGTTGCTGTGGATCCCTGCTCCATCTTCAGTGCCGAGATTATATCACCATTTCCTTTCTGATTATTTTACATCTCATTTCTCCTGTTCTGACCCTGGAGGCCCTTCTCATAAAGATAACTCAGGATAACCTTTCCTCCTGAAATGGATCATATCCTCAAGATCTATTTTTGTGCATTGAGTAACATGCCATGGTGGCAAAGATGACATGATGAACATCTCTGTAGATCCTTCCTTAATCCAGATTTTGAAGTAAAACACAGTAGTAATATTTATAAATGCATGATAACGTAATCTTGTTTTGTTGGGGAGGGTTAGAAATTAAGGGTTGGCTACCATTTGGCTAGAGGTCCTGGAAATGCCAAGATTCTTCCTTATTATTTCCTTCCTTGGTCCTTCTCCCATATTTGAAAAAGATAGATGTGAAATATAAGTAAATTTTTTTATAAATTTTCCAGGGCTGGTTACCTTCCCCAACTCAAACCTCACTGCAACAGACAAACTTCAGCTAACTAAGTAGAGAGTTTAACTTTCATATAGAGCTGAGGCATATACCTTTCCCTGGACTTCATATGAACACTATTCAATAACAGACCAAGGCAAGAAGACAATGAGCAAACAAATTAGTGAGCTGTGCATCACTAATTAGTGTGACAATATTATATGGGAGCAACAAGAGAAAAAAGCAAAAATGTCATCGGGCTAAGTTTCAGAACATTTCAGTTCATCAAAGTGAATAGCAGAGCAGCTCAGCAGGCAGAAGGGTATGGTGGAGGCTTTCACATCACAATTCATTAGGAAACAGCAAGCAAGGAAGGAACCATGGGTTGGGTGTAATTCTAGGAGCTACCATCCCTCCCATCAGGTGGATACTATCTTCCTATTTCCTTTTTTTAAATTTATTTATTAAAGATTTCTGCCTCTTCCCCGCCACCGCTTCCCATTTCCCTCTCCCTCCCCCGATCAAGTCTTCCTCCCTCATCAGCTCGAAGAGTAATCAGGGTTCCCTGATGTGTGGGAAGTCCAAGGACCACCCACCTCCATCCAGGTCTAGTAAGGTGAGCATCCAAACTGCCTAGGTTCCCCCAAAACCAGTACATGCAGTAGGATCAAAAACCCATTGCCATTGTTCTTGAGTTCTCAGTAGTCCTCATTTTCTGCTCCCAACAAGTATCAGTGCAAGGAACCAGTATTTAAAACATGAACCTGTGGGGGAACATCTTGAATTCAAATCACACTGTAAAATGTGGAATCCTATTAATCTGAGTAGACCTCTGGCAAATACATATCACTGAATCTGTCACAGAAGTTACAACTGACTTGATTATGGGCTCCTCCTTTGCCTGGGTCACAATGGTGAATGTGTAAGTGTGTGTGTGTGTGCGTTTATTATCTTTTCTCTTATTTCATCTTCCTGGTATAATATTGATTTATGCTGGAGGAGAAGACAAATCCTTTACCGTATGAAGTACAGGTACGAGAACAACAACATTAAAAGCAGTATTAACACTGATGCTTCTAGAGGAAGTGAGAAAGGTGATGTTTGTGATAAAGAACTAGTGATGGAATCAGTGCAATTTTGACTTTGCAAGATGATGCAGATTGGAGAATCAATGAACTCAGAAAATTGATATTCATCTTTCTGATATCAGCAAAGTCAGCTGTTGAATATCAAAGACAGCATCACTCTGAATGATTTAATGCAATTCATTCTCAGTGGATCAGTGTTATGAGACAGTCAAAAATCTTATGATTGAACAAATACTCACTGTTTTTTCTAGCACCCCGACAAAACTGCTACAAGTTTCAATGAAAAAAACCTCATCTGCAGCACTCTGGACCTCTTCATTGCTGGAACAGAGTCAGTATCCACGACCCTGCGCTGGGCTCTGCTCTACATGGCGCTCTACCCAAAAATCCAAGGTGAGATGTGGTGACAGCATCTAACCAAGGCAGAACAAGTTCAGAAGATAGGTGGGGGAGTGGGAGAAGGAGGAGCGTATGTGAGGGGATGTGCACTCGGGAACCAGCACATCCTACACATATTCTGTTAGGACTATGATTGATTCAAGAGTGCAGATATTACAGTCTGTACCTTCAACAAGCTTGGAGTTCAGGAGAAAAGAGAGATGTCAATTTACATTGTGGTATGTTTCAGCAAAGAGTGGATTTACCATACAACATTGATTCACACCCTCCTTCCTTTTTTTTCTTGATTTTTATTGAACTCTACAGTTTTTCTGCTCTCCTCTCTGCCTCTCCCCTCCCCCTTCAATGCTCCCCCAAGTTTTCCATATTCCCAATTTACTCAGGAGATTCTACTTCCCATGTAGATTAGATCTATGTAAGTCTCTTTTAGCGTTCTCATTGTTGTCTAAATTCTCTGGGATTGTGGTTTTCTTTGTTTATTCCCCTTGACCAAATGGATAAGGAAAATGTGGTATATTTACACAATGGAGTACCAGACAGCAGATAAAAACGACATCTTGAATTTTGCAGAAAAAAATGGAGGGAGCTAGAAAACATTATTTTGAGTGAGGTAACCCGTACACAGAAAAACAGTTGTCACATGTACTCACTCATAGGCGGTTTTTAAACATAGAGCAAAGAAAACCGTCCTTCCTTTTTATATTATCTAAAATGCCTTTCTGAATGAAAGGTGCATTTTAAAGAAATCTTAGAGCCTACTGAGTCATTATTCAGGCTATTCTCTAAAACCAATAGTCCAGAATATCAGTATAGTTTTTAAAATCTTTTTGAATTATATTTTTAATTTGGTCTATGTATGTGTACACTTGCATGGTCCCTTCTCCTGTGTACATAGTGAGATCAAAAAGCAATTTATGGAAGCTGGCCTTTCCAATAATGTGGGCTACTATGGTCAATCACATATCATCAGATTTGGCCATAAGTGCTAAATCATCTCACCATAAAATATATTAATTGATAGAAGTTTAATTCACATTCATTTTGTAGTATTAACAGTTCTCAACAGTTCGAAGCATCCAGGATACCAATGGGCCATGAGTAAAGTTTAGTACAGAAGTTCAGCCCTCAAGGAAAATATCTTGATGCATGAATATGGAAGCCAAAGGTTCAACAGACTTACCGATACACATTCTCTAGAGTAGTTCAATCTGTAGACATGGAAGGTAGAATACAAGAGGAATAAACGAAAAATTATAAAGACATAATTTTTTTTTTCAAGACCCACTGGTCCTGCCATTACTTACACAACAATAGATAAATGTGTTGTTTCAACTTCGGCACAGTAGCTGCTCCTCAATCTACTGGCTTTACAGCCAGCAGATGCAATTCAGTTACCTTCCTGCTTCTATGTCAGTAGCCCAGCCACTCAGGGAACAGCCTGCCTGCAGGAATTCTGTTCCCACAAGCACTGGCTCTTACACTGCTTCTAAAAATAGCATCAACTAAATCTCTATCATTCTATTTAGTTGTAAAACTCGAGCATATTGATATGCATAATATAGATACAGATTATATACATATATATATATAATATGTATTAATATAATTGTTTATGAGGTGATATCCTGCTAGTTCAGAGAGGCTGAGTAGCAGCTATCTAACCTTCCCTCATAGCTAGTGTCTCCCCAAAGCACATCCTTCTACTTCACCAAAATAAAAAAGCCAAACCACACAAAACTCCTCCCAAATACTTCTGGTGCATCTCTCTATCTCTTTGAGATGCCCGCTGATGATCTACTATTACATTCCTGTCAACTAGTTGTTAACTCAGCCTCCTGACCTCAGGTTTATTTTATTTAATTAACACAAATGCAAACTTGAGATTCATAATAGGGCAAATATCCTTCAACATATATTTAGAATTATATCATTACACTATTAAAAATTTAAATAAGAGCTATGATTAGCAGTTCACATCATTGATCAAAATGCTTAAGAGACTGTGGCAAGACTGTTGATAATTCAAGATGATCATGGACTCAAATTTACCCTAACTCAAAATCATCATAGTTTTTGAGATCTTATTTACATTATATGAAATTTATTTCCATTTGATTCTTTTATATATACAGTAGTGCCAGTGTTAGATATTTCTATCTCTCTCTCAGAAGAAAGAACCATGCTGGACCTAGTAAAGGACCTAGAGTTCCAAATTCATTTCACCTTGTGATAGTGGTTAGCTCAGAGGAGGCTCGCAGACTCTGCAGTGGCTCCCATGAGAACCTCCTTTGCACCCCAGGGAGGGAACTGGAGAAGGAAGGGGACATTGTCTCTACGAGCTTTGTCCCAAAGATGAATCACCATGTCTGCTTATGTTTTAGTTCAGTCACATTTGCTCTGTAAGGAATCTGGGAAATGACTTCTTTAGCTAGAGAAGCAGGTAAGCACCTGAGTCTCTACTGCTCTAAGATAGTTAAGATACTGAGAGGAAGTGTCTACCAATTGTTTTAAATTATTACACCAATGTAAACCTCAAAATGCCCTTTTGATAAGGTTTATTTACTTTCAATAATTAGATGAAGAAACCAACACTCAAAAATAGTCCTAGTTTGACCATCAACGCTGCCCAGAAATGCATTGCAATTCACTGCCCATGATAGCACATATCCTTGAGAAATTGGTCTGCAGATACGCAGTGGTCTCAGTGCTTGTGTCCTCCCTATGGACTCATTGAAACTTAATTACCAGTGTGATGGTGTGAGGAGGTGATTACTTCTTATGAAGGGAATTTGTGCTTAAGAAAGAAGAGAGGGGGCTTCTTTTCACATTATGGCATGATGATCCAACAAAAATTTCCCAACTGTGACAAAGGAAATTGATTCTTATAAGACAAGAAATCTTTTAATGGCCTCATCTTAGAATTAATAGACTCTTCATGTAGATAAAAGCAAAGGGTATTGGTGAGAATCTATTCAGTAAAAAGTGTTTATTTATAGAAGTCTGAGTAGACACTGATATGAGCTTAGCCATAGACATCCTGATTAGTCACTTCAGGATATATAGAAATTCATACTTATGCTGTAGGTTTGAAGAAAGTTATAGAGTTTACACTTTTCTAAATCAGGTTTTCTAAGGGGTAGAGAACTTTTATTTCCTCACAATCAGGACACTAGATGAAATAAAAGCATATTTGTTTTGAAAAACATCTTTCTCTATCTTTAGAAGAAAACAAAAAAGTTTAAAGCTTAATATAGCCTCCTGTTTCCTTGAAGCAAAAGTCCACGCTGAAATTGACAGAGTGATTGGCCAGGAGAAGCAGCCCAGCCTGGCTGACCGAGACTCCATGCCCTACACCAATGCTGTTGTCCACGAAGTGCAGAGGATGGCAAATGTCGTCCCTCTAAGTGGTTTCAGAGAAGTGACAGTGGACACTAAGCTGGCGGGATTCCATCTGCCCAAGGTAAGTAGGCTAAGAAATGGAAATCTGTTAACCATAATCCCTCTGTGTGTCCAGTCCATACGTTATTTGAGTCTTTGCTGCCTTCCCTAGGGCTCCATACTACAGACCAATTTGACTGCACTGCACAAGGACCCTAACGAATGGGCCACCCCAGATGTCTTCAATCCGGAGCACTTTTTGGAGAATGGAGAGTTTAAGAAGAGAGAATCCTTTCTGCCTTTCTCTTGGGTGAGTTGTGATGAGCAGGAGGGAGTTCAGAGCTCCACCTTATCCCATCTTTTTCCCTGGAATTTCTTTTCTGGAATCCTTACAGATAATCCTTCCGGTATATCTCCATTTCGCAGCTGGTTTCAGTCAGTACCCACATACACACACAGGGACAGTGAATCCCCCCTTGCTTCTGATGGAATTTCAACTTCCTTTGTTTTGTTTTCTACCTCACTGACAACAGAGACCTAAAGCCTGCCTCTTGCTGAGAGCAACCAAGCTGAATTTCTGCCATTGTGTATTCATTTTGAGTGCCACAAGTTCTTTTTAATGGATGGCTCCTGACAATGAAGAGGGCTGAGTTTTGGGGTTTTTAGTTGTTAGATAGCTTTAACTGGTGTTTGCTTAGGTGAATAGGCTTCTGTCCCATGAACAATCCCTAAATAGCTCTTATCTTTCTAAATTCAAACCCCTTTGTTAAATGCAGTTAATACATGCATCTGCTACACCACCTGATACACAGGAAAGGAAATGCAGTGATGACTTTTTCCCTTGTGCGTGCTACCAGGCAAGTTATTTAAAGACTTCAGTGGCAGTGGTGTGGAATCAATAACCAAACGTTTTGGTATATTCTGGATATTGCTTTTATATGTAATTTGGCAATTCTTTAATTTCATATCTGTATTCTAACCTTTAACCAACAAAAACAAACAACCTGAAAGCAGGAAAGGAGAAAAAGCAGAGCTGCCCCTTGGAGCATGCTTCCAACTGCAGCCTTTCAAACTGCAGTCAGTGAGCACTGCAGAGAAAAGGATGCAGACCTAGACAAATGTGCTTCTCCCGGAGCTCAGTGTCCACCAGGTTTTCTCACACAGAAGCTTGTGTTTCCTAACACTGTCTGCAGGAGGTAACTAAATGCTACACAGAAGGCACACTGAAATGCTTCATAAGATCATTAAGTTTGCAGATTATCTAAGGCAGTGTTGCTTCTCATGATGTGGAGTCTCGGACCAGGAGGAGACTGCATTGGCCTGCACAGCTATTGTTGATCCAGAGCTGGTGTTTCTTGGGGCTGGGCTGCCCTGGGTTTCTTCTGACCTCTTTGTCTTTCCATCTGGGACTGTCTGTCCCTTTGCTCACTGTTCACAACTCACTTTAATAAGAAAGCTGATGAGATACAAAGACTTTGTCCATTCTTCCTGTTTATAAACATGTAATATAATATAAAATTATAAAAACAAAACCTCAGACACAT
>NW_004949283.1:54030-55161 GCF_000317375.1 Microtus ochrogaster | reverse complement strand
CATACATAAAATAAAAATAAAGGTTAGTTTTTTAAGAACTGAAATATATATACATGACAGATGTGATAGATTTTCTAATGTTAAAATCGGGAGCCAGGTGCAAAATTTCGAAGAAATACCAATAAGGAACAATCAGATGAAGATTAATTTATTAACATTGTCAAAATAAGTTTGCATACAAAAATTAAAGCACTGATTAATGAAGGATGTGGTAGACTCTACCATCATCAAATGTTCCTCAACAATAAAATCTCAAAATCAATCGCCAGCAGAGGTTAGAAGAGAACCCATGCAACGTAAGTGACATCTGAACAACAGGGCAGATGATCATGGCCCCAGTGTTCCCATTAGGTAAGCAAGGAGCTACTTAGAAAACCATATTCTACCCCTTTAAAAAACTAAAACAAAAACACTTGAAAGATATGAAAAAGTTGGGGAATCAGGCCCAAGTGAAGAGGACAAAAGAGACAGCACAGCTATGCCTAGCCTGTGACATCAATGTTTCCTATGATGCTTCAGGGGAGTAAAGGGACAGACAGCTGCCTGACACACCTTCTGGTTTGTAGACATGAGTACTGAGCTTATGTAAGAAAGGCAGGAAGAAGCATGTGCACTAAGGACACCACAGTCTTTGTCACACTGAATCTTGCTGATCATTATCTCAGTTCTGGTCAGACAGGACATTAGCATTCAGAAAACGACCACCTCTAGGGATGGAGCAATTTGCACTTGGTGCTAAGCAAATCTATACTGTTCCTGGAGACATTTTCTTTACAGGATGGGGACCTCTGAGAGCAGAGATTCTAGAATGGATGCTAAGCTGTTGTGCTCTATGAGATCAACCGTCCTGTACCTGTCATTCAATGGAACATATAATGTTCTGCTGCTCTTGGATGCTCTATGAGAATGACTGAAGACTTCTGGGCACAACTTCAGGGCTTTGCAGGAGAATCGCGAGCTGTTCTTAATTTGATAGCTGTACCTTAAATCCTCCTGTCTCAACATCTTCATCCTTGAGAGGGATGATGATGGCGAGGGGTAGATGTGTACTCAGTAAATGATGGACAGGCCTGTCTGTAGGGTTCAGCAGGAATCTGATTCAATATTTGAGACAGGAGACAGGTACAAAAT
>NW_004949283.1:44874-49925 GCF_000317375.1 Microtus ochrogaster | reverse complement strand
TTTTTAATGATACAATGAAACAGAAACCCTAAAACCTAACACTGCACTTTAGTGATACTAGTTTTAGCTTGGTAATATTATGATAGGTACACCAAGCTAGATATTAAAATATCGACTCATAACATTATTTACAATAAAAATATTTTATTAATTTTTAAAATGACCTCATGTAATACAGACAAAAGACATATCAATACAGACAACATATATGACTTTCTACAGACAAAAGCCCAGAAATCATAGAAAGTGAGCTCTACCCACAAGCTGATTCTAAAATTAATCTTTGAAATTCACCTCTTAAGTTTGCCAAGCAGAAAGCACTTAGTAATTAAATTCCTTCCATTTATTTTCCTGAGATAGAATTTTTTGTTCCTCTGAAACACTGACATAGAGAAGAAAATGATTTGTTTTGCCTGATTCTTCCAAGGAATAGAGTTTGTTATAATGGTGAAGGCATTGCACCAGGAGAATGAGACTCATCCACTGGGCAATGGAAAGGCAGTCAGACCATACATCATCTTCACACAGGAAGCTGAGAGAGAAAATGGGAAGTGGGTTCACGTTGAATTTATACAAATCCATCTACAGTAACTTACTTGTTCTAGCAAGGGGCTGTCGCTTAAAGTATTCCAGAAGAAGTCAAAGCATTCATACAGACACAGACACAGACACAGACACAGACACAGACACAGACACAGACACAGACACAGACACAGACACAGACACAGACACAGACACAGACACAGACACACACTGGATGGGGCATTAGATCATGCATGCCAAGAATATCAATTTTAACAATATTTTCAAAAATAAATGCATAAACAAAGTAACTAGAGCGTTGCTGTAACTCAGGAGTGCCAAGGCAGGGAAATCAATACTTTCTATGGTTACACAAATGTCAGTAGAGATTTCTTCAATGTGCTGGTGAATGGGTATTCCTGTAAACAACTTTCCTCTCTCCCTCTTCTGCAAGGCTGATTAGCTGATTAGAACTGCAATGATTGTGAAGAGGTTAAATTGCTGCAAGCCCAGGGCAAGATACAGATGAACTTTAGTGCCCTTCATGGTCACCAATAACCTACCTTTGAATATGACCGAGAGTGAAAATTTCAGGATATATTAATTGAACAGACTAGTGACTTATGCCAACCAAAAGGCTGAGATTATTATCACATGGCAACAGCCTCTGGATCTCTACCAGATGTTTCTGAGGGGGGTCCATCAATGTATTTGAAGAGTCCCATGGTTTATGATTTCCTTTGTTACTATAAAACATAGTGAAATTGTTACCACATGGGAACATGGAATTTAGTGTTAACTGGGCCATGGTAACTCATACTTATGTCCAGAATAAACTGTTTCCTACCCTTTGAGGTGAGATTCCTGTTTTGTGCTAAGAGTTATGGTGCCTAGATGTGGAAGCCTCCTCCCTGGCTGAGACGGGCACCAATATGGATCCCCTCTATCCAAGCTGCCAGTCTTATCTCCTCACGTCGATTTTGGTGAATCCTTTCCTTGGCTCTAAATTTTCTTGATTTGGTCAACAGTAAAAGAAATGTGGTTATTTTCAGATCTGTATTTCGCCTATCATCCTCTGACTGTGACTCTTCATTCTTTATCTCCAAGAGGAGCAAAATCACTGAGTAAAAGAGGAGATGTTTATGGCCTAGTTTAAGATAAAAACAAAATAGAGGACATCCCATGCTATGATTTAACATCATCAAGGCTTCTTCCCACTGGGAAGCTCTCTCGCCTCCATTTGGTTATCTTACTGTCTTTTTGAGGAGCTCTATTTCTCTTAACCCTTAAGCTTAAGTTTTCATTAAAAGACTTTTTACTATACAACAAGGCAAAAATCTTGATTTGGCACAAGTTGAGTTTTGGAAAGTCTAGGGGAAATCTCCAGGGGTCATCACCCCTGTAGATGACAATGTACGGCCATGTCTCTGTCCCAACTAAGGATTGTAGGGGTTCATGACAGACTCCATTTTGAAGAATTGTTGATGAGTTTGCCTGACCATCACTCAGCTTATCTGCATTGCTAAGCATGGCTTACAAGTTACCTGAGGTTTCCAAATAGTATTGGAAAAATACCACTGGAAGCAAAGATAGAAATCTAGACTCATCCATACAGTATTCCTGGGTTGATAAAATAATATGTGGCTTTTCTAGGGGAGATCTTCAGAAAGGTTATGCTCAACAATGACTCAAGCAACTCTCTTCCCTACAAGAGAGCATCCTGAGAAACAAAGGAGGCTGCTTGACAAAGCAGTACATTCCGACATTCTGAATTTATATCACATTAGGAAGGTTATATTTTCCCTAAATTATTCAAGGGCATTTCTGCTCCTGTGCTTCCTTTAATGTCTTCTCTGTTTTGTGGAAAGTTAATTGCTTAGACAAGGGAGACTCTGCCTGCTTCCACACCACCATGATTTTCTGAGAAGGGGCTGACTCAAAAAGTTTAAGGTCAACATAGGAGAAATCAGACTTAATGCATTTTGATTACTTAGAGGCTAAAACTTTGGCTGTCTTTAGACTTTGTACTATGTGAAGATTAGGATCTTATCATGGTGGGGAACTTAGAATATGTTCCTCAGAATATCAGTGGATGGAATCATTTCTGATCTATGGGAACACTCAGATGTCTTGACAGAAAAGTAGTCACCTAAGCATTGGTGATGACCCCAAACCAGGTAAATATGGGACAGATCATCTTTATGTAGACCAGGACAAAATACAGATGAGATTGGTATTAAACATGTAGCTGATAGCTGGTCTATGATGTATTTTTCTGTTTAGTTCCACTTCTTTCATAGTTATGTTAGCAGGCATGGGAAATGGAGTTCAGCCGACTACAAATTAAAAGAGTAAATGTTCTTTGTTTGTTCATTTTAACTAAAGTAACATTGAGGGTGGTAGTTTTTCTGTAATGACACTTCATTCTTAGATGGCTAGCTCTAAAAATAGAAAAGGATATTGCCTTAAGTCCACACGATACACTTGAACTTTCAATCATTTTGATCAGCCTTCCACATATTATAAAGAGATGGGGATATATGAGCTTTCTACTTGGTTAATATAGTAGGCACACCTGCAGTTCATGTAATTGTGTCTATTCTAAGATACATACTTCCACATGTTTTTGTCCCACATAAAAACTGATAAATCCTGTGATCATTTCAATTTTATTTATTTGCATTGAGTACTGATATAGACATATATACTTATATACTGGTATATATGGATATACATAGGATGCTCAATTAAACTGCACAAATGCATATTTATAAATGTGAGTGTTTGAATTATTTTTAAAAGACTTGATGAATGTGTGCTGCCTTATATGGGTAGGCTAAATATCTTCAAACTTATTAAAATGGTATTTGGGGCCTATTAAGTGTTTTTAAATTTTTTAATATGTTATTTGTGTATATAAAAACAATTCATTGGAATTGAAGGACTAATGTTTCACAAAACTAAAATTTAATATTAATGCACATAGATTTTGATAAAGATTTTCTTCCAGAACACGATATAATGAAAAAAATTGATTAGAATTTTTTTCAATTAAGTAATGGTCATGGGAAAAATAAAAATTATATGGCATACAATACTTTATGTTAATCAAAATTCCTCTTAGCAATATATCTTAAAAATACTTATTATAGTAAATTATCTCCAAAAGTATTCTTAACATATACATAAAATTCTAATAAATGCTCTTACTGAGCTGTAATACACGTAAAAGAGACAAATTTCATTTCAAAGATCTTACTTTTCAATTTTTCTTTTCAGATTAGGATTTTGGGAGGGTGATAGAATCACAGCAGTCAGTCACATTCTAAACCTAAATATTTCAAAGTTCTTATCTATTCTAATTTAAACTGGAGGAAAAACATTATTTTAAAACCAGGCTGTCAATGACTTCTCACCCTGCCTAAAGTCTCATCACTGCTCAGGCAAAGTTCTGTGTCTTTAAAAATAAAGATTTCTGCTTAATATTGGCTCGTACTTTTAAGAGGATAAATTTGCAATTAGCAGTTTCTTAGAGCTACGAAAATAAAACCAAATGGTGTAAATATAGAACTAGCAGGTTACAGATCTAAATCAAAGCTACAAAATTCATATTTTACAACGAAGAATCCACCTTCAGTTACAGCTATGTGCATCTATGGACTGTCTACAGCTACTTGGGTTCTTATATCCTGTACATAGTAGCAAAGTAGTTTACAAAAAAGTGCAAATTATCATTACCAAATGAAACCCAAATTCTTTTCTGTGCTTAGTGTAACTTTCATTTGAAGGGAAAAGCCACAACTCCAAAGGTCTATCTAGTTAAGCTTGCAACAGGGCGGGGCTGAGAGCTCTGACCATTAGGGGTAGGTTCTGCTCCAACTGGAAGGAGTGGCTAAATCCTTTGATTACAGAGGGAGGGTTGGACCTAGAAGGGCGGAGTGTCTGTGCTCTCTGGCTTTAGGGCCTCCAAGGAATGTGGAGGGGAGTGATCAGAAGTGGGCTGAGTAGTGACTTGAGAGCGCTGTAAGATTAGGAGCCCTGAGCCTCAGCTCAGACCCTGATTCCTCTGAATTTCACTTGGATACCAACCATGTTCGCTGCCGCGGGCTCCCTGGTGGCCGCCATCTGGGCAGCGCTCCATCTCCGGACTCTCTTGCTGGCTGTTGTCACCTTTCTGTTCCTGGCTGACTACTTCAAAAGCCGGCGCCCCAAGAACTACCCGCCTGGTCCGCGACGCCTGCCCTTCATAGGCAACTTACTGCAGTTGGACACGGAAAAGCCGCACCTGGGGATCCAGCAGGTAGGAAGTTACAAGATTGTCTGGCTGTGAGCTGACCTAATCCTGAGCTAGTGGATCTGGCACTTCCTGGAACTAGGAGAGCAGGGGCAGGCAGGCAGGGTTCCAAGGTTCCTGTTCCTAGTGGCTAAGCTCAGGACACATAGTTAGATTCTAAACATGCACTTTTAAGAAATATGCAGCTAAGCAGAGCAGTTGTGGCGGATCTCTGCGAGTTTGAGGCCAGCCTGGT
>NW_004949283.1:42812-44083 GCF_000317375.1 Microtus ochrogaster | reverse complement strand
CTGGACTGCATATACTTGGGAAATTTATTATTCAAGTCTCATCATTAATTGGGAGAGATAGAACATGTCTGTTTACAATTTACATGTAAACATTGAAACTCAATGTTTTATTGTTTTGTGGTTTGTCTATTTGCTCTGCTTTCATTCTTTCATTTTTGGTTTCCTCTCCTGCCACACGGGTTTCTTGGACACTCTCTGAGTAGATACCTTTTTATTCATCTTCTCTCTTCACATCTCTGTTATTGTCCTCCCAGCATCTGCACTGCGTTATTCAATACACACACACACAGCTCATGAGAGTTTGCTAACAGCATTTTCCATATGTAGTGCAGTGACTACAAACATGGGGGAGCCCTCTCCCCTGTATGATGCACTGCCCCAGGTGCTATTCCCACTCACTGAGACCCACATCCCACACTGCCCTGCTCTTCAGTGTCAGTACAGCTGGAACTCAAAGGCAAAGGAGTCTGTTGTCTTTGCCCCTTACTCATCCTCCCATAGCTGTCTTTTTTCTGACCTTTCAGGTTCATCATTTCCTTTCTGACCTCAAGCACATTGTTCTTCCAACCTTCAGAGGAGACTGTAGCAGAAGGAAACCTCTTAGCTGTTCCCCTCCTCAGAATGCGGTTCCCTTCCTTCCCACACTGTCTTTCCCCTATTGTAGACAACTAGGTTGATGATCAGAGGCACTTGCATTTTTAGATGTTCTCCTACTCTTTGCTAGCCTTTGTGGTTTCCCTATAAGTATTAAAGATTTTTTGTTTTGTTTTGTTTGTTGTTTGTTTGTTTCTTGTTGTTGTTGTTTTGTCTCACTCCTTTCAAGATTCAGTTTCCATATTGATTGTGCTGGTTTTGCATTATTTGGGGCTTGATGCTGTTGGAATCTACATGGCAGGCTTACATTTTGCTAGACTAGGAAGTTTCCACCATTTTTCAGGTGTTTTCTCATCTACACATTCCTGTTTTCAGGACATTGGTGCACAGCCATGACATCTATGGTGCTGGGTCTTGTTGTTTGCTATCGGCTTTCTCTGTGCTGTGCATGGGAGAGCTGCCTCTCCCATCTGCACTGCTTCTCTGCCAAGCTCTGCTGTGCAGATCTCCACAGAGGCCATGGCAGCCTTCTCTCCTCAAATCGATGCCTATTCTGCTTATCTTTCTTTTCTCTGTTAAGATTTCCCACTATTTGGAATAATTTTATAATAGCCACTTTGAAATATTTATTTCTTCCCCTCTTTCCAACATCTGTGACATCTCAACAAAGCTCAGGT
>NW_004949283.1:14393-15303 GCF_000317375.1 Microtus ochrogaster | reverse complement strand
CATAACCCACTAAATAAATATCCAACCTCACTCTGCATGGGTTGCCTATCCATCTCTGTCTCTCACCCACCTTGGCTCCTCATGGGACCATCTGACCCGCCAAGGTCTCTCACCCACCATGGGGCTCCCTGCCTTTGACCCGCTGCCCCTCATGGCCCACAGGCCACTCAGGGAACCACAGAATTTTATCTTTATCATAACATTTGGTGTTATGACTTGAGGAATGGCGTTGTTTTATTTAAACCATAACATTTCCATAACAACATTACATTTTCATGAGGAGCACTTACTTTCTAAATACTAAAGGAGCTTCAAAGTTGTCATAATGCCTTTTCAGGTATTCTGTAGATTTTTATGTCATTTAAAAATGAAAAACATTTTCTCAAAGTATCATAACAAAGAATTAAAATATATAGAAAGTTATTTAACAAAGATACCAATTTTTTTAAAAAAACTCTTAAATTACATTTTTATATAATGAAGCATATCACCTGAACATGTTGTACTATACAAATAAGGTTCTTTTTAAATTTGCTACACAAAAAAAGACAATTTTTTCCTTATTCAACATTTTTCTGTAGCTCAATCTGTATGTAAAGAGATTTTATATATTAAAAGAGTATACATTTACATTAATATTTAGAAAGACTCTATAACTTAGTCAGCCATGTGGGTGAAAAGTTAAATAAGTTTATTGCAGGATATTTGATCACACTGTGAACCTCCAGATTATGTTATTTACTAGAAAAACCTGTTCTAGTTGCGGTGTGGCTCATACCTAGCACACTAAGGACTCCCATGTGGAGTCAACAAAGCCTAGCATATTAAGTTGAGGCAGGATCAAGCCCCTTCCCCACTGCATCACCAGTCCCTAGGTGCACCAAAAGTCAGCTGACAAAATGACTTCTGT
>NW_004949283.1:12083-13073 GCF_000317375.1 Microtus ochrogaster | reverse complement strand
CAAGTGTTGAAGATTCTATAGAGGACATAGATTCATTGGTCAAAAAACCTGTTAAATCCAACAAATTCTTAACACAAAATATCCAGAAAATCTGGGAAACCATGAGGGGATCAAACCTAAGAATCATAGGGATAGGAGAAGGAGGAAAAGCTACAGCTCAAAGGCATAGAAGATATATTCAACAAAATCATAGAAGAAACTTTCCTAATCTAAAGAAGGATATACCTATGAAAGTATAAGAAGCTTACAGAACACCAAATAGACTGGACCCAAAAAAGCCCCCTTTCAATATAATAATGAAAACACAAACATACAGACTAAAGAAAGAATATTAAGAGCACCAAAGGAAAAAGGCCAAGTTACATATAAAGGCAAACCTATTAGAATTATGTCTGACTTCTCAGTGGAAACAATGAAAGCCAGAAGGTCCTGGACAGATGAGCTGCAGACACTTAGAGACCACAGAAGAAAGCCCAGACTATTATAACCCAGCAAGGCTTCCAATCATCATCGATGGAGAAAGCAAGATATTTCATAAAAAAAAAAACAGATTTAACCACTACCTATCCACAAATCCAGCCATACAGAAAATACTAGAAGGAAAACTCCAACCCAAGAAAACTAACTGTATCCACAAAAGCACAGGCAACAAAGACAGAAACACACAAACACTATGACCAAAATAATAAGAAGAAGAATTAACAATCACTGATCACTAATACCTCTTAATTTAACTGGACTAAATTCACCTATAAAAAGACACCAGCCAAGAGAATGGATATGAAAGCAGGATTCATCCTTCTGCTATATACAAGAAAGACACCTCAACCTCAAAAATAGACATCACCTCAGAGTAAAGTGTAGTGAAAAGATTCTCCAATCAAATGGACCTAAGAAACAAGCAGATGTAGCTGTTTTAATATCTAATAAAACAGACTTGGAACTAAAATAAATCAGAAGAGATGGAGAAGGACACTTTATACTTATCAC
>NW_004949283.1:9869-11204 GCF_000317375.1 Microtus ochrogaster | reverse complement strand
CACTGAGGAAAACCAGAGAATCATTAGATAATACTACAAAAACCTGTATTTCACAAAATCAGAAAATGGACAATTTTCTGGATAGTTACCACATACCAAAATTAAATCAAGGCCAGGTGAACAACTTAAATAGACCTACAACCTGCAAGGAAATTGAAGCAGCCATCAAAATCCTCCCAACCAAGATAACTTCAGGGCCAAATGGTTTTAATGCAGAATTCTACCAGAACTTCAAGAAGGGCTAAAACCTATACTCCTCAAAATGTTCCACATAGTAGAAACAGAAGGAACATTGTCAAACCCTGTGTATGAGGCTATAGTTACCCTGATAATGAAACCACACAAAGACATAACCAAGAAAGATAATTATAAATCAATCTCTCTCATAAACATTGATGCAAAAATACTAAATAAAATACTGGCAAACTGAATTCAAGAACACATCCAAAAAATTATCCACCATGATCAAGTCAGCTTCATCCCAGAGATTCAGGAATAGTTTAACATAGAAAAATTTGTCAATGTAAACCACCATATAAACAAATTGAAAAAATACATGATCTTCCTTCTCAATAGATGTTCAAAAAGTCTTCAACAAAATAAAAAATCCATGATATAGATCTTGGATAGAGCAGGGTTATAAGGAACATACCTAAACATAATAAAGGCAATACACAACAAGCCAACAGACAGCATTTAACTAAATGGAGAAAAACTCAAAGTGATTTCACTGAAATCAGGAACAAGACAAGGTTGTCCACTCTCTCCATATCTATTCAATATAGTACTTGAGGGCCTACCTAGAAAATAAAACAACGACCTAAAGAAGGATATACTTATGAAGATACAAGACACATACAGAACACCAAACAGAAAGGATTTAAAAAAAAAGTCTCCTTAACACATAATAATCAAAACACTAAACATACAGAATAAAAAAAGAATATTAAGAACTGCAAAGGAAAAAGCCCAAGTAACATATAAAGGCAGACCTATCAGAATTAGATCTGATTTCTTATTGGAGACAATGAAAGCCAGAAGGTTATGGTCTAGCGTTATGCAAACATTAAGAGACCACGGATGCCAGCCCAGACTATTATACCCAGCAAAACTTTCAATCACCATAGACAAAGAAAACAAGCTATTTTATGACAGAATCAGATTTAGCCAATACCTAACCACAAACAAGCCCTACACAAAGTGCTAGAAGGAAAACTCCAACCCAAGGATGTTAACTACATCCACAAAAACACAGACAATAGATCATCTCACAGGAGCAAATTCCAAAGAAGGGAAAAACACACACAATAACATCATCAACAATGACAACAAAAA
>NW_004949283.1:8127-8808 GCF_000317375.1 Microtus ochrogaster | reverse complement strand
CTTTGAGAAAAATCAACAAAATAAATAAACCTTTGTCCAAATTAACCAAAAGGCAGAGAGAGAATGTCCAAATTAACATAATCAGAAATGAAAAGGGGGACATAACATCATACAAACAACTCAAGTAATTGATAGTCAAAAGAAAAAATATTCCAATAAAAAAATGGGGTACAGGCTTAAACAGAAAACTCTCAACAGTTAAGTATTAAATGGCTGAAAGACATTTAAAGAAATGCTCAACATTGTTATCCATCAGAAAAAAGCAAATCAAAACAACTCTGAGATTCTATTTTGTAGAAGGAGCAGTGGGCAGGCCTGCTTTTCGTCCTGCCCAGCTCTGGCATGGTTAGCTTAGCCCCGGAAATAATAACACAGAAACTGTATTCTTTTAAACACTGCCTGGCCCATTATCTCTAGCCTCTTACTGGCTAACTCTCACATCTTGACTAACCCATTTCTAATAATCTGTGTAGCACCACAAGGTGGTAGCATACCAGGAAAGATTCAGCATGTCTGACCTGGCAGCTGGCTCCATGGCCTCTCTCTCACTGCCTTCTTCCTCCCAGCATTCTGTTCTGTCTACTCTGCCTATCTAAGCTGCTGTCCTATCAAAAGCCAAGGCAGTTTCTTTATTAACCAATGAAATTAACACATAGACAAATGACCCTCCTCCATCACTAT
>NW_004949283.1:7328-8027 GCF_000317375.1 Microtus ochrogaster | reverse complement strand
AAAAAAGCAATGAGACAAAGAGTTGGTTCTTTGAGAAAAATCAACAAAATAAATAAACCTTTATCCAAATTAACCAAAAGGCAGAGAGAGAATGTCCAAATTAACATAATCAGAAATGAAAAGGGGGACATAACATCATACAAAGAACTCAAGTAATTGATAGTCAAAAGGAAAAATATTCCAATAAAAAATGGGGTACAGGCTTAAACAGAAAACTCTCAACAGTTAAGTATTAAATGGCTGAAAGACATTTAAGGAAATGCTCAACATTGTTATCCAACAGAAAAAAGCAAATCAAAACAACTCTGAGATTCTATTTTGTAGAAAGAGCAGTAGGCAGGCCTGCTTTTCGTCCTGCCCAGCTCCGGCATGGTTAGCTTAGCCCCGGAAATAATAACAAGGAAACTGTATTCTTTTAAACACTGCCTGGCCCATTATCTCTAGCCTCTTACTGGCTAAGTCTCAAATCTTGACTAACCCATTTCTAATAATCTGTGTAGCACCACGAGGTGGTAGCATACCAGGAAAGATTCAGCATGTCTGACCTGGCAGCTGGCTCCATGGCGTCTCTCTCACTGTCTTCTTCCTCCCAGCATTCTGTTCTGTCTACTCCGCCTATCTAAGCTGCTGTCCTATCAAAAGCCAAGGCAGTTTCTTTATTAACCAATGAAATTAACACATAGACAAATGACCCTCCTC
>NW_004949283.1:5292-6233 GCF_000317375.1 Microtus ochrogaster | reverse complement strand
CTTCAGTAATGTGGCGCAGTACAAGATAAACTCAAAACAATCAGTAGTCCTCCTACATACAAATGATAAAGAAGCTGAGAAAGAAATCAGTGAAACATCACCCTTCACAAATAACCACAAATAACATAAAATATCTTGGGGTAACCCTCACCGAAGAATAAAAGACCAGTTTTACCAGAACTTTCAGTCTTTGAAGAAAGAATTTGAAGACGATACCAGAAAATGAAAAGATCTCCCAAGCTCTTGGATAGGTAGGATCAACATAGTAAAAATGGCAATGCTAACAAAAGCAATCTATTGATTCAATGCAATCCCCATCAAAATCTCAACACAATTCTTCAATGACCTTGAAGGAAAAATACTCAACTTCATATGGAAAAATAAAAACCCAAGATAGCCAAAACATTCCTGTCTGTTGTCTTTGCTATGGGTGACCACATTAGCAACTGCCCCTGAGCAACTCAGCCCCAGGTGGCACCTGGGACTTGGATGGGGAGGAGCTGCGGACTCATGTGGTTCCACTCCTAATCAAGTGCCACAGCAGTCTCCCCCACACAGGGATCCTGATCGCCTGTAACAGCTTCCTCACACCTACCACAAATCTTTTCCTTTCATTCAGCGCTGGCAGCTGGGTCTGCAACATGGAAATCAGAAATGGAAAAGCCAAGTGCCCTCACTCTTACTATTCATACGGGTTTTCAGCAAACTCTATCAAGGGATGTGCGTGTATGCATATGAACCTTAAATTCAGCTGCTGTATGTGCACATTCAGCTAGAGTTTAGAAAAATGCTTTAAATAGCTACGGTGGTTTCTTAATGCTAAAGAACTCTGTTCAATGTGTCTCCTTCTACTAAGGAAACAATAAGTCTCAAATATTTTAAATTGGTATAAACTTTTAAATGATAAATATATAGTTAGATCTGTCCCAATATACACTCTG
>NW_004949283.1:2126-2992 GCF_000317375.1 Microtus ochrogaster | reverse complement strand
ATCTACTTCTCCAGGGAGATCCTATACTGTAGTCGGAACACATATACACCCAATAGAGTCCTCAAATGCTCAGAGATCTTAGAAATATGGCATTTAAATGTTTAATTAAAAAGGCTTTTTGTAACAGAGAGACAAGTTGGCTCCTGGCAAGAACCCCTCCTTCCTCCAAAGAAGATGAGAGGGCAAAGAACTTCCATCTGTAACTCACTTCATCAAGAGAAAGCACTAGGCACTGAGATAAACCGCCTTTCACCTCAACTCCTCCAAACCTCTTCAGACTGAGGGCAGCAGAACTCTGAAAAATTAACTGACTCATTGCCAGGGCTGATCTCCCTACAAACTCCTAATCCATAGGATCTCCCGAAGACTGTCAGGCCCCGCGCTTCCAGCCAGAAGATGAATATTGTCCTAAGAATTCCCTTCAATGATCATGGAGGTCCCCCTGGTGGCTGCTTAGGCATCCAGTCAAGTAAGTTCTCTGTTATTTTTTTTAATTTATTTATTTATTAAAGATTTCTGTCTCTTCCCCGCCACCGCCTCCCATTTCCCTCCCCCTCCCCCTGTTATTTTTATCCTTCTCAAAAACTCTGATTCAGCTGAGAAGTTTGCCAGTTTGAAAAAAGACAACCTCACAAAACAGATTTTAGCCTAACTTCGTATCATGTTTAAATAAAAGGTGTTTTCACATACAAAGGTCAAGATGTGAGGATCTAAGAATTTTTAGAGTCTAATAAGGTAGGTTTTAAGGCATGGAAGGCATATTAAGGTGTGTACATGCAAGTTATAAAGGTCTGTGGATAAGAATGTTTCAGAGTACAAGAAAGTGACTTAAGGTGCATACAGGCAAGTTAAAAAAAAGACTAAGA
>NW_004949283.1:0-1063 GCF_000317375.1 Microtus ochrogaster | reverse complement strand
TCTCTCTCTGTCTCTCTCATTTTCTCTTCCCATCCCATTGCCTTTATCTCAGTAAACTCCACACTCAAACTCTGTCTGCATGGCATATTTGTCTCCCTCAGTCCTTACTCTCCATGGTACCCGCCAAGGTCTCTCTAGTGCCTTTTTACAACAATGATTATTACTATTATTTAATTATATGTAAAATGAAATAATTCTTAAAGTGCTATTTAAGTCATAACTCACAGACCAAGAATGTGCCTTCAAGTTTTTTCCTTCCTGCTGTTGTAGACACAGATTTTCTTCTGAACTGTTGAAATGGTTCATTTGTAAATGGTACCAAGAATGCATAAGAATTAGAACTGGACTTCTGGGGGCAGCCACAGAAACATGACTTGAAGACTCTTCTGTTTGCTTCTCTTGCTCTGCCTCTGAGTATTCCTCCTGGAAGTCAGGTCGAAAAGGATGATTTACTGGTCTCACATAAAACAAGGCAAACAGCAGTGAAGTACTCTATAGGATTTATATACTATAGCTGGATCATAACCTCTGACCTAGCACCAGGAAATACCAAAAAGCAAATCCTGGAAACAAGTTTTGGTGGAAAATGTTGGACATTTTCTGTCTTCAGATACATGAGCCAACCTGAGGTCCTTGGGATTGTTGGGAGTTCTCTGTCTGTTGGTCCTTGATGCTGTTGAACTGGGTATAAAAATCATGGCTCTCGTCTTAAAGGTGCTAAGAAATGGTTTATTCTGGATCCATTTTGAGTGATCATGGCCCAGGAACACAGATTTAGATTACCACAGATTCCATGATCAAATTCAGAAGCAGTTGTATCAAGTTTTATGATTTTACAAAACAAAAATGTCACATGTCAACGCAAGTTTAAAATATTTTGGTGGCACATCAGAGAAGTGATTATAGCAAGATGGAGGAGGATTCTCTATAAGCCTTAGATGCTTTTTGATGACATCTTAGCTTTTAAGTTGGTGGAAACCAGTGGCTCTGAAAAATTCATAAATTCCAAACATTTTCTCTATTCATCAGGATGTGCTGGCTTGACTTGCTGGATCTTTTATGA
>NW_004949282.1:184539-185184 GCF_000317375.1 Microtus ochrogaster | reverse complement strand
TTAGCTTAGTATGATACAAAAAATTCCTAATATTATCTTTACTGCTGGACTTCCCCAGAACATTTACAAACATATTAGAACACGCTATCTCTTAGTTCCAACAACAGAACTTATATAGCAGGAAGGTATGCAAATAAGGCCCAGCTGTTCTCATGAACCAGATAAACACAGACCCTGAAGCTCCGACAAAGGAATCAGTTCTGGATGCCCAGGACTTCCTCTTCAGTGATCAGCACGGACAAAAACATAATGGATTTGGTGATGATTGGGGTTTTTCTTGTTGTTTTTTTAAAAGGTAATTTATGAAGAAGAGATACTGAGTGTGTTCATGCACATGAACAAGATATATAAAAGATAAAGCTTCTGTGGCAATTTACTAACAACATTCTCTGTGGCAGGTGTCCAGTCTGAGGTGCAGCTTGTGGAGTCTGGAGGAGGCCTGGTAAAGCCTGGGGGATCCCTGAGACTATCCTGTGTAGTCTCTGGATTCACTTTCAGTAACTACTGGATGCATTGGGTTCGCCAAGCTCCAGGGAAGGGGCTGGAGTGGGTTGGAGTTATTAATAAAGACAGCAGTACTATAAGATATGCACCATCCGTGAAGGATCGGTTCACCATCTCCAGAGACAATGCCAAGAACACTCT
>NW_004949282.1:182792-184439 GCF_000317375.1 Microtus ochrogaster | reverse complement strand
AAGAAAGCAAGGCCACTGCCTGCTATAATATAGGACATGAATAGTTGGAAGAAATTATTCCTAAAATGCATATTTTTGTGATTATTAAATGAAATAGATGATAATTAATGTGTCCCAAGAAAAATTACCTTATTATAATACAAAAAATTCCTAACATTATCTTTACTGCTGGACTTCCCCAGAACATTTACAAACATATTAGAACACGCTATCTCTTAGCTCCAACAACAGAACTTATATAGCAGGAAGTCATGCAAATAAGGCCCAGCTGTTCTCATGAAAATCAGATAAACAGAGACCCTGAAGCTCCGACAAAGGAATCAGTTCTTGATGCCCAGGTCTTCCTCTTCAGTGATCAGCACAGACAAAAACACAATGGATTTGGTGATGATTGGGGTTTTTCTTGTTGCTTTTTTAAAAGGTAATTTATAAAGAAGAGATACTGAGTGTGCTAGTGAACATGAACAAGATATATAAAAGATAGAGCTTCTGTGGCAATTTACTAAAAACATTCTCTGTGTTTGCAGGTATCCAGTCTGAGGTGCAGCTTGTGGAGTCTGGAGGAGGCCTGGTAAAATCTGGGGGATCCCTGAGACTCTCCTGTGTAGTCTCTGGATTCACTTTCAGTAACTACTGGATGCAATGGGTTAGCCAAGCTCCAGGGAAGGGGCTGGAGTGGGTTGGAGATATTAAATCAGACAGCAGTAGTATAAGATATGCACCATCTGTGAAGGATCGATTCACCATCTCCAGACCAATGCCAAGAACACTCTGTACCTCCAAATGAGCAGTCTGAGATCTGAGGACACAGCCACTTATTACTGTGGTAGATACACAGTGATGGGACTTCACTGTTAACTCAGACATAAACCTCACTGTTAGGCCACTCAGGGCCACCAGGGGGTGCAAAAGACACAGAAAACAGGTTCATCCCAGGAATTTATGCAGACTTCGTTAGATTAAGCACTCCTCTTACGTGTTTTACCTGCATTTCTTTTACACTTTCTCTGGAATTCTCTCCACATGTACGTTGTGAAGGGATCCAATGTCCTCAACACATTATATGTTCTCTTTGTTCTATTTTATCATATGAGGCAAGTCTCCCATGAACAAAGTGTAAACTGACAACTATGGGGACACAAAGTACCCTACATTAGTCATTGAAATTTCATCAGAAGAAAGTACATGGACATTTCTGAGTATTTCTATATTTTAGGCATCGGTTAGGTCCTATTTTTTTTTTATTATAGCTTCCACAATGTTTGAGGGAAACCAAAAGAAAGATGGCACCATGATAATTAGATAAAAAAATCCTAGCATATTTGGAATTTTCTCTCTTTTCCTTAAGGATGGTGCACACAGGTTCAAATGAGACTCAGGTGTGCTGTTAGTTAATTCAGTTTATTACTCCATGACTTTCATCTTGCTTCATAATAGAAATTTGTATAAACAGATCCTGTCAAGAAAACTTGATGAGAAGTGAGATCCAACTACCTAGAAAATCAAAAACATACAATTTGCCATTGTTATCTGAATCTGCCATAGATCACATTGGGTCTTTGAGGTAAAATCTCATCACTGGCAGAGAAAGTTCATTTCTCTTAGGTCCTCAGAAATCTTCACCATATTGTGCAAAATACTAAAGAT
>NW_004949282.1:180814-182261 GCF_000317375.1 Microtus ochrogaster | reverse complement strand
CCCCTTCTCTTTCAGCCTCAATATAAAACTCATTCATAGGCTACAGCAAGACATCCCACATGATTTCCCCTTTTGTATCTAATCAAAAAGAAGGCTTTAACTGCATTATTGCAAAATTAAATACACCAAAACTGTTATTAAGCAAGAATTGCAGTTACAATATTTAGTTTTTATGTATTTGACAAAATTAAATAAAATATTCTGCCATCCATCTATTTTATATGTCTAAAGTTTCATATCTAATTTATTATTTTTCCTAAATAAGCAAAACAATAATTAAAACTATCTAGTCTTCAACTACATTAAAGATCTCAGAAGGATACAGTATTATATCATTAAACAGGAAATGCATTTTAAATAAACTATTAAACTTTAGATATAACTGAGACATCTGAATGCCTAGACAATCACCTAAAGTTCATAAGTAATGTTAGGCTTCCATCTTCAACTTATAGAATGACAGTATCTGGAAGGTTTCTCAATGATGCAAGAAATCTGAGGTACTATCTTTCCTATTTTGGTAACATTTGTCTGTCACTTTCTTTCTTTTCTTGAAGAATGTCTGAGAGATTTTTCCTTAAAGCAGGATCATTGAGGTATTATCTCACCTTCTTTTGGCAAGTTTCACAGTTATCGGTTTTTGGGTTATGCATTCCAGATTATATAAAATAAAATTTCTTTTTAGCTATCCAGGCAGCAAAACTTTCTTGCCCAAATGGGTAGTCTTGCCATACTGAAGGCAAACTCCACAATGGGCATATTTGATTCCCATTATGCTCTTGAAGTTATTGTTGCTGCCAGAAGCAGACATTTCTTGTCCAAAGAATTTTCAGTTATTATAACATTTTTAAAGCTATATTCTGGAGACCTTTGAAGTGTTTAAAGATTACCTATTCTTATGAGATATATTTTTGTATAGTTAGACAAATGAGTACGTCTATAGGTTTCACTATCATGGATGACTATTGATTTGTGTTTTTACACTATATATTGCATTTTAAATAAGCTGCATAAATACAATACCTTAAACAAGAGTAGAAATATAGATATAGTACAAAAATTTGACCATAAATTTGTGTCAAAGAAACAAAATCAATACCAATGTAACGTATTTGAGATTAATTGTTGGTTTTGGATTAAAATAGATTTCATAACCTATGTATTTATCATATTAAATCACAGTCATCTTTTTAACTTAGAAAGAGATTGACTATGACCACTCACCATTTATAACTAACCTCCTTTAAATAAAAATAAACCTTCATAATTAGTATATTGGAAATTTGGGTGTAGTTTGTTTTTGGGGGGTGAATGTCGTTTTCTATGCTGCTTCCTGTTGATTGGAGGTACTGGTAATCTTACACTGATTCTGAGAAAATATATAATTATGGCTAAATATTTGCTGTAGTAGTCTGTGTGAATATAATGTCTAAGTCAGTTGCCTTTA
>NW_004949282.1:178821-180030 GCF_000317375.1 Microtus ochrogaster | reverse complement strand
CACTCAAAATGATTTTTCCTAGCTCCATCCATTTTCCAGCAAAACTCAAGAAGTCATTTTTTTCTGCTGTGTAGTACTTCATTGTGTAATTATCTACTCTGAGATTCCATCTCATATCTGAAAGAATGGCCAAGATCAAAACACTGATGACATCTTATGCTGTAGTGGTTATCGGGTAAAGGGAACACTCCTGAATTGCTGTTGGGATTGCAAGCTGGTGCAGCCTTTTGGTTATCAGTGTGGCAATTTCTCAGAAAATTAAGAAACAACTTTCTCAAAAACCAGTAATACCACTTTTGAATATATATCCAAATGGATGCTTAATCATTACACAAAGACATGTGCTCAACTATGTTTATAATCGCATTGTTTGTTATAGCCAGAAACTGGAAACAACCTAAATTATACTTTTAATCTATGACTCTGACTTTCCTGTATCTTCTATCTCCCAAGACCGCATATTTATTAAACTCATTGTGAGGTATTTAGAGACTTTTTTAAATGAATCTTTCTTACTACATATCTGTAATCATTTCTCTTTTACCTGGAGAGTTTTAAAAACATTGAGATACTGTGGCTAGGACAAAATTTGTGGCTTTGGCTGTTGACTCTGACCCATTTGGCTTTCTAACATGGTGGAGGTATGTTATCACCAGCTCCTGAAGCCATGTTTACTGCCCCAACTCTAGGAAGCAGTACTAAATATTTTGTAGCTATGCTATGTATTCCAGCCTACAACTGTGCTCTCAAGCCCACAGGCAGCTGATGGGATTCTCTTTACTGTATCACATCTATGAAACTGAAGAAATCTACCATGTGTTCCAGCCCATAACAGTAGGATGCCAGTTCCAACTCTCAGGCAGTTGTCTGGACATGTGTCTATGTGAAATGGCCAGCACTGAGAGATTAGGGTGCTCAATGAGACTCTGTTTTTTTTTTCACTCAGAACTTTTAGAAAGCTTCTAAAAGTCTTATGTGGATCCATTACACATGTTGGGTGCCATGTGAAACTAAAGGTTTCTCATCCCACCTTGTCTTGCACCTGCTTTTGAAATAACCACTCAGAGGTTTAATATTAATTATAATTGCTTTACCAAGGAATTGGGTATAGTTCTGCCCAGGTTTTATGTTTAAATTAACCCATTTCTATTAGTTTATGCTTAACCATGAGGTACATGATTTGTTACCACACATCTTGCTTCTCTGATG
>NW_004949282.1:176188-177877 GCF_000317375.1 Microtus ochrogaster | reverse complement strand
TGCAGAATTTATGGTGATGCTGTTTTTGCCTGTTGAAATGTACACTTCATGTGACCACTCTTATCTACAGTAAAATCAATGATATATTCCAGTTTTATCATAAGATGTGTGATGGATATTTCCTTTTATGTTTATTTTAAGTTTCAGTGATGATTAAAAATTTGGATCATTTTTATATTTTTTTAAGGATGTGTAAATGTTGTCCAGAAAAATTTCTCTGTAATATGTTTTACTACTTATGTGAATTTTTCTTTTATTGTAAATATTTGAATTTCTTGTTCATTTGTACATAAACTAAGGATCATATTTATGCTGTGTAAACTTTTGAAAATATCCAATACCCAAGAGGGCAGCCCCAAACTCATGAACATACTACTCTGAGCAGACTATGCTGTATGTCTGTATTTATGCATACATGATTATGTATGCATACATCTACATGAGTGATAACAGCAATTAGGAAGGAGGAGTTGATGAGTTTTAAAGTGAAAGATGACAGAGACATTGGATTTGTTAGAGGAAGGAAAAGGATACAGCTATATTTTAATAAAATACTAGTTAAGAATATTTTCCCAAGGTTTTGTATATTCTTCAGTTTTATAATGAAGTTTCTGCTGTGCAGAAACTTGCTTGCAGAAATTATTTCAGTTATGAATACTGACTTTTGTTCCTATACATTTGTCTCTTAATAAAATTATTTCCTAAAACAACATCTATATTTCAGCCATTTTTCCATGTCTACAAATACTTTACAATCCTATTTCATATGTCTCAGTCATTCACAAGAGTTGAGTGTGTGTTCATTAATGTTATATTATGTTATATGATTTTTTTCTCTAAATAAACAGATTCACAACTATGCCTACTGATGAAAACAGCTTTTGTTTATTTTAATGTTTTTTGTAACTTTGTAAAAATCAGTTTTCCATTGCCTTTGATCAAAACTGAGAATATTAGATGCTATTGTAACAGGGCTGAAGTTGTGTGGTTCAGCATTCCTAGTAGCTTGACTTAATTTGAGATCATCTAAGTCTCTTTTACTCAATGGATGTGAGAGTTTTCAACAGAGGTGTAATGGAGAAGGGAAAATTCACATTTAATATATATGGCACATTTTTGTGGGCTCCAGGTCAGCAGTCAGTATAATAATAAAAATGCAAATATTGCCTATCCACAATTAATTAATCTCTATATTCCCTGATCTATGCACAAGAAAGTAAAGAACATAAGTGATAAGAGAATGCTATTAAAGTTTGCATGTGACATGATGATCACCTAAAGCACAAAGATACTAATGGCATCATTGGCGCATCCTGCTTCAACCTGAATCCTAACATAGCCAAAAGACTTTTCTGTGAACCACAATATTCTGAAGGTCTGTCTTTCATCTTGAGAGTGTTTGACAGTCACATTTTTTTGTGTGTGTCTTCCTTGTCCAATTAGAACAGCATATTGTCAACAGTCGAGGGAAGAACAATTTCTTGCCCAGTGACTTATTTTTGTCATAAAGAAAATAATATCTGTGTGGAGCTTATTCTATAGCAATCATCTTCATGAATGTAGATTGGTGCTACCAGGAGCAGATATGTCTCATTATCATAAAAAAACCTATATCATTAAAACATCCTTAATGTCATATTCTGTAAGCTCTGAAGTATAGGAAGATGACCTGTCTATCTAAAATATATC
>NW_004949282.1:175638-176088 GCF_000317375.1 Microtus ochrogaster | reverse complement strand
CCTATATCATTAAAACATCCTTAATGTCATATTCTGTAAGCTCTGAAGTATAGGAAGATGACCTGTCTATCTAAAATATATCCTTATTTACCTCCAAAACCTACATAATTTGACTACAAATTTTATTGTAATAGGTGATTAACTACTAACCAACATACCCTTATTATCACAAACAATTGCTATGCATTATTAAATGAGTTGTGTAGGTATAGTTGTATAGACATACCTTGAACAAGAGGAGAAATGTATGTGCTGTATTTTCTCATACTTATATCAATGTACACAATTTGTAGATAATATACAGAAGTCAAATCCAATGTTAAACAATTAAACTAGTAGTTGCTTTTGAAAAGTAGATTCAATAATCTGGAATTTATCTTACCATAACTATAGTCTTCCTTTTTACGTTAAAGAGTAGATTCAATAATCTATCCTTTTATTCCATCATGA
>NW_004949282.1:171688-172200 GCF_000317375.1 Microtus ochrogaster | reverse complement strand
TGTGGCAGTAAACATGGCTACAGCCAGTACCTCAGCCATGAGGCTGGAAAGCTAAGGAATGGGCTGGATCCAGCCATCAAAGCCACGGCTTTAGTTCTACTGATATTACTTGGTACATTAAAGACTCATGTGGTCAGAAAAATAGAGATATACAGTAAAGAGAGATTCAAAGACAAAGAAAATTTCTAAATGGTTCACAGTGTGTTAAAAATATATGCAAGCTAAAAGTTGAAGATTTTAAAAAAAGGAAGAGAGTTGTTGTGTGTGGTAGTACAGACCTTTAATCCCAACACTTGGGAGGTAGAGGGAGATTGACCTCTGTGACTTCAAGGTGTGGTAGCACACGCCTTTAATACCAGTGCCTAGAAGGCAGAGGCAAACAGATCTCTGTGAGTTCAAGGTGTAGTTGCTTACACCTTTAATCCCGAATGCCTGGGAGGCAGAGACAGGCGGATCTCTGAGAGTTCAAGGACAGCTTGGTCTACAGAGTTATTCCAGGACAAAGATACAGA
>NW_004949282.1:169823-170280 GCF_000317375.1 Microtus ochrogaster | reverse complement strand
ATAAAAACAGAGAAGTCGACCAATGGAATCAAATAGAAGACCCAGATTTTAAACCACATTCATATGAACACCTGATTTTTGATAAAGGAGCTAAAAGTATACAGTGGAAGAAAGGAAGCTTCTTCAACAAATGGTACTGGCATAACTGGATGTCAACCTGTAGAAGAATGAAAATAGATCCATATCTATCACCATGCAAAAAACTCAAGTCCATATGGATTGAGGACATCAATATCAATCTGTACACACTGAACCTGATAGAAGAGAAAGTGGGAAGTACTTTACAACATATGGGCACAGGAGGTTGCTTCCTAAGTATAGCACCAGCAGCACAGACATTAAAAGCAACATTGAATAAACGGGACCTCCTGAAACTGAAAAGCTTCTGTAAAGCAAAGGACACTGTCACTATGACAAAAAGGCAACCTACTGACTGGGAGAAGATCTTCACCAACCC
>NW_004949282.1:168206-169723 GCF_000317375.1 Microtus ochrogaster | reverse complement strand
CGCTCCTATTACTACAGTGGTTGAACTTTATTCCTGACCATGAACAATAACAACACATAACAAACCCATAACCCATTAAACCACAAAAAACAGCCACTTCAACTTTTGGGAATATGGGTGTCATATTCTTTTTATTTATTTTTTTTTAAAAAACAAACTATTATTTTTTTTATTTTTTGAGGGGAGTTCAAGGCAACATTTCAGGAGGTCTTGGTTCATCAAACTACATTAGTCTGGACTGATTCCATCGGTTCTCATCCTCTGTAGAAACAAAAGAAGAACCTTATTACAGAGCAACATATTCTTAAACTTAAATTCTGAGGTCATGATACTTTTAAAGTATGTATGTTGGCTAATTAGCTCCTTCACAGTCAAAAATGGCAAAGAAGACACAGTAATATACATAATCTAGACTCTGTGATTTTTTTGTCTTTAAGTGGCTTATTTTTCTTTACTCCTTTTAATCTGTCTATTTCTTTTTTTACAACTATCTGTATTCTTTTTCTTCTCTATTTCAAGTCTATTTTCATTTATCCAACAATGTGGCTTATTTGGAGGTCTATTATGTCTACGTCTGTCCTGTTGTGTATTTATAATTTTTTACTGTCCAGGAGCACTTCTTAAAATGCTAAGTGCCTCTTAAAACATAAGCTGCAGCATTACCACAGTATATATGGTACTTTCTGCTTGCTTCATCCAGCTCAGCATGGCAGAGCTGTTTGCTGATTCTGATAGCCATATCTACAACCCCATTCTGAGGTGTACAACCAGTCCATTCTTTCATTAAGCAAGCTGTAACAGTCTTCTCTCAAACCCATTTAAATGTTCAGTATCCAGATTGCCTGAAAAAGAGAGTTCATGCTGGCAGCATGGCCCAGAAAAGGAGCATTTCAAAACTGTGTGGCTCCTTTTTTTTGTTTGTTGCTACCACTAAAACAGGAAAACTTCTCTTAAAGGGGCAGAAAATGCAACCAGCAAACAGCAAGAAGCTGTGTTAAACTCTGTATTTTTGTGTCTCAAATTACTTTCAAGCTCTCTCAGGTATTTAAGTGGATTTTGGTTGGCCATGTGGGCACCAATTTGTTGGAGGAGGGCTGCTTGTTAGTGCCTGGTAACTCAGTCAGTACAACATGTGACTCAGGTCATTGGTTTGAACCCTATATTCTAGACAGGTAAAACAGAGTTAAGAATGGCTTCTTGTTAGAAACATTTTCTCAGGTGGGCTCAGCAAACAGAAGCACAACTCCTTTAAGAGGGGCTCCTGATTCAGCCTTAGCAGCAAAAACTACATGGCTTTGTCCTTGGTGATGGGATGAACTTAGATACTCCAAAGAATTGTGACAAAAAAACCTGGCACCATAAAGTTAGATTCTCAGGAATATAAAGAGTGGGACAGAATCAGCTGCCAAAGTTAAGATATCAATTCTAGTAATGTAATGAAGTTTAGCAGTTTAAAGACCCGTGTGGTCAGAAAAAGATAGAGATACACAGTGAGGACAAACACAGGTTAAAAAAAA
>NW_004949282.1:163722-168106 GCF_000317375.1 Microtus ochrogaster | reverse complement strand
TCTCCAAAATATATAAAGAACTCAAAAAACTAGACTTTAAAATGCTAATTAACCCAATTAAAAAATGAGGCACTGATCTGAACAGAGATTTCTCAACGGAAGAATTTCAAATGGCCAAAAGACACTTAAGGTCATGCTCAACTTCCTTAGCGATCAGGGAAATACAAATCAAAACAACTTTAAGATATCATCTTACACCTGTCAGAATGGCTAAAATCAAAAACACCAATGATAGCCTTTGCTGGAGAGGATGTGAAGTAAGAGGTACACTCATCCATTGCTTGTGGGACTGCAAACTTGTGCAAATATCATCTGGAATTTCCCCAAAAACCTGAAAATACATTTGTCATGTGAACTAACTATATCACTGCTGGGAAGTTCATTTCTGTGAAATGTCACCCTCTTCATAGCAGCTAAGAGCTGGAATCATTCTAGAGGCCCAGCAACGGATGAATGTACAATATACATGTGTTTTAAACCCATTTTTTTGTTTTTTCTGTACAGGCACTCAGGTTCATTTTCATTAAACTTATTAGATCTGTAATGTAAGATTCAACAAGTATATAGGATAGTCAATTATATTTCAATTAAAACAGTTGTTTTACTGTTTCAAATTGAAGATGTACTTGATGACCCTGTCTTGTGGACTATTAGTTTAAAATGTGTTCCATCATTTATGCTTTGGCTTATTTGTTCAATTTTGCAAAGATGTGCTGCATTCTATTATGTGCATTTGTTTAACTCCATAAAGCTGTGTTACTTTGCCTAACAAAATCTCCTGATTGTTCTACTAAAGCTCTAAATGACCAATTTCTAATCAGGAAAGAGAAGTCAATATGGCTGTTAAACAAGAGAATAAATAAACAATATTTGGGAACATTTACATTTAAAAGCTGATATGATATAGATATGAATAATTTGCATTGGTATGGATCTTGGTTTATAGATACAAATTCAAGGTCAATTTTTATATGTATATGTATTTCTGAATTAGTAAGGTATTGTGATTGTGTAGTTCATTTTAAAATTTAATGTATTCTTAAGAAGTATATGTAAATAGACAAACATCTATAATAGTCAAGTTTGCAGTCATGTTAGTTAGATTTTCTAGACGTACAGAGAACTATTTCAGTTATATAGGTATTCTGAATAACAGCTAAGCTTTACCTAATCTTTAGCCAATTGTGATATAGGATAAGTAGTTCTGTATTTTGAGACTGTATTCTTATTACAGTCTTGTGGTTTGTGTCTTTATAAAATTCATGCAAAAATAGAAAGGTCCATCTCCCTTCATCTGCTGTGTCAGACTGAGAGGCAGAGGACACATGCTAGGCTGTACATAATAAACAAAATCTTGCTTTTGCAAAGGAAGAAAGAAAGAAAGAAAGAAAGAAAGAAAGAAAGAAAGAAAGAAAGAAAGAAAGAAAGAAAGAAAGAAAGAAATAGTCTGCAAGAAATTATGAATGACACCAAAATGTTATTAAAAACTGCCAATATAGGCAGAACTGTCTTTAAAATTTCCTGGTTCATTAAAGAGTCTCCTGGATATTATGAGCCAGTAGGCTAAAGATGGATTTCCCCAACAGTACAAAAGAACTTATGGTAACTGTTCAGGTGGCAAAATGTCTCTGTCAATTCTAGAGTTTTGAAAGTTGTTTATAGTGTACTTCCTGTTTACTTAGGTAATGTTATATAATCTGGAGTTTTTGATGGAGTTAAAAGAATTATAGTTATTATTTTCCTTAGTTATGCTAAAAGATAAAGTAGATATAAATATTGTAAATGTGATTCTTGCTTGAAAACTGTTTTGTTATATATAATTTTACTATAATAAAGTTAAAACTTTCCTTTTTGTTTAAACAGAAAAGGGGAAAGGGTTTAGGAGGTCCTTCTGTTTATAAGAATAAGTCTCTCTGTATTTATTTGGGATATGGGTGGCAATACACCAAATAGTTACAAAAATAATCAATTGCAATACCTGATATATAAACATAAATGTTGTGCCAATTTATGTGATACAGTCTCCATCAACTTTCCGTTTTCATTCTTAATTCTCTGGTAAATAATGATTATCCAGGGCCAGAATTAAAAACCTAAATTCACAGGAAAGAAATTTAAGCCTTAAGGGATTGAGGTTGAGAGGGTATATCTCCTGTAGAAATGTAAATAGTATAGATAGTAGTAGTGGATGCATTGGAGGGTGGTTGGAAGGGAGAATCAAAGGGGGGAGAAAAGGAAAGAGAAGAAGGAAATAAGAGCTAAAAGGAAGAACCATTTAAGGGATAAAATAGAAACTTAATACAGTAGAAGATTCTAAAGGAGAAATGTAAACACAAAGATAAGTTAGAGCTCCTTTGGTTTATAATGATTTCCAGCCAGCATTATATGCTAGGTCAATGATAGAAAAATACGTGTTTGAGTAACCAACAATATCTGCTTTGCTTAAGAATTTTCAAAGAACTAGAACCCACTCCTCTCCTGCCCAAAGAACAAGCTGGGGACATCTCCTCAGAACCTGGGAACCCTTCTAGAGTCAAGTCTCTTGCCAACCCTAAAATGACTCCCTTAATTAAGATATATACTTCCCTGTTTCCATATCCACCTTCCTCCATCTCAATCTTCCCATTCCACCAAGCTCTCCCCAATCATTCCCTTCTCCCTTCTCTCTCCCCACCTCCCCTCACCCCCACCCCAACGACACTGCCGTGCTCCCAATTTTTGCCTGGCAATCTTGTCTACTTCCAATATCCAGGAGGACAAATACATGTTTTTCTTTGCTTTCACCTTCTTATTTAGCTTCTCTAGGACTGGAAAGGGAGGGTGAGGCGGAGGGAGAAGGAAATGGGAGGAGGTGGATGTTTTTAATGAATAAATAAAAAGATATGAAAGCCAAAAAAAATAAAACCCATACTGTATATTACTTGAAAGACCAATGTCAGAGAATAGATACTAAAAGAAACTACAGTAAAGATAAATATCAATCTTTAAAAAAATAATATTATATTAAAATGACTCCCTATAACACTTTGGTACATGTAAAGATCAGTGCCTTTCTCAGCCATAAGCTGAGAAACTTCCTACTGTAACAGACTGGATTAAATACAGAGACCCAAAGCCTGATAATATTCTGAGAGTGAGAGACCTTGGGACATTCATTACTACACAAGATGTCTTCATCAAATCCATGGTGTGAAGAGTTCTCAGCTGCTTCTTTCAGAATGTGCTTACATTCCACAAAATGTATGGATTAAGAATTAGGTGTAGTCCCTATACAACAACATGTTAATGGTCAAATTTCATAGGAAAGTTGGAAACTTGTAGGAAGACTTTTCCTTCTCCAGTCTGTCTGCAAACAAAGAACATATACTGAGAATTAATTAAAAAATAAATTTTGGGGCAATTTCACTGGATTGTTACTTTTATTTATATTAAAACATTTCTATGATTCTATATGTTGCCACATACCTATTGTCTTTACCTCTCCTCAATCCTGTACCCTCTGCATCTTCTGGTGACATCTTCTAAATCTGCCCTACATCTACTCAGAATTTTCCCAGTCTTCTTCTTCTTTTTTTTATTTTTTTAATTTATTTATTTATTAAAGATTTCTGCCTCCTCCCTGCCACCGCCTCCCATTTCCCTTCTCCTTCCCCGATCAAGCCCCCTCCATCATCAGCTCGAAGAGCAATCAGGGTTCTCTGACCTGTGGGAAGTCCAAGGACCACCCACCTCCATCCAGGTAGTAAGGTGAGCATCCAAACTGCCTAGGCTCCCGCAAAGCCAGTATGTGCAGTAGGATCAAAAACCCATTGTCATTGTTCTTGAGTTCTCAGTAGTCCTCATTGTCCGCTATGTTCAGCAAGTCCGGTTTTATCCCATGCTTTTTCAGACCCAGGCCATCTGGCCTTAGTGGGTTCCCGATAACAGTCTTATTCTTTTGCACTATCATTCCTATCCAGGCGTATACCTATCAGCATTTTATAACCAGTGAGAATAATACATATTTAAAGTGTGGAAAAATTGTTACACATCAGAATCCCATCTCATGGGTGAGAAAAGGGAATGACATTAGTAGCAGTATTGGCATACTAATCAAAAATCAAGAACTCAGGTAATGTAGTGTGAATGGGAGGTTGGGACTGAGTTGTGACTTCAAAATACAGAAACAGGAGAATTTGATGGGGAGGTTGGGCTAGGAAATGGATGCGGGTTCATGCCAAGATGTGTTTACTATGATGAGTGTAGTACCCATGCTCTCTTATTCCAGACCGTATCTGTAGGAAGTCAGAGACACTGTTGACCAAATTGTAAAAACCAAGTAAGGTAGTATCCACCCCCAATTTATAAAGTCTAGCCTGACTTCCCTCATGCAAATGTATCTTCT
>NW_004949282.1:160603-163035 GCF_000317375.1 Microtus ochrogaster | reverse complement strand
AAGATAGAGGTTCATTCCTCTATCTGTTCATGAAATATTTTGTTTGTGTGAAGCCACATTTATTTGTTTCTAACTGTGTCACTGAAGACAGGGTAAGAGACACTATGTCATGTCATTTTGAATGTGGATGAAGCCTTTACCAACAGGGACATCTTTTTGGTTGTAGGAATATGTTTTAATGATAGAGGCTCTTTGGCACTATCAGGTTTCACATGACAGTAATTTTCCTGTAACAACTGTGATTCCACTTTTGATTATTTACACATTCCTCTCTGTATGTTGGAGCACATCCTAGTCTGTTCACACAAACCAGTTGCTGGGATGCCTACAGAATGATACATACTGTATTTTGGGCTCCACATATCACTACTGCTGTATTACCAACTGTGCAATGCACAGCAGGGTATGCACTAATGTCAAGTGTGGAGGAGTGAATGGATATAATAACTCTGTTGTCAATATTAACTGTCTTGCAAAGACAAAATATTTTGTGCAAGAAAATATATCAATTGGTAGTAGAATTTAAAACATCATATCAAATAAATATTCATGTTCACACTGATTATTAATATATTTAAATGTGTCATAGAAGGATCCACCTCTGACATAGAAGAGAATTGAAAAGTATGTGTTTAGATATACTTAGACCTTCACCTTGAGGTCCAAGTATTTATTCCAATATTATTAGAGAAATGTAATTCTAACCCAATTATAGACCCTGAAACATAGTGCCTCACTTATGTAACTAAAACAAAAACAACAGTGTAAATGGAATCTAATCATACCCCTACTTAAGTGAACAACCCCTCCATTCAGTTAACAAGACTTATATTAAATTCTGGGATATATTTTGTCAAACTCTCTCTGAACATTAGAAAAGTTTGAACAAACCAAGTATGTTAAATATTATCTGAAATTAATAGTCCACATAATCTTACCAATAAGGTGGGGCAGCATGCATAGTTGTTGCAGTCCCTCAGAACCTGCTCTGAACATCTGCCTCTCAATGGAAAATATCTGTCACCATCATGGAAAAACACAGCCTAAAGATCATTCAGAAAGAATTAATGAGTCAAATATAAGATTTCTAGGAATGAAGAACTGGATGGACCTCCAGTTTGGCCAACCAAGACCTACAGACTATCCTCAGTTTTAAGGATGGCCTTGTGAAAAAAAGTAGTGGGATTCCAAGCTGAGATTGAATGTAAAAGCAGGGACTCTATCCTCAGCAGCCCTGGGTTGTGCTCATTCCCCACATTTCTGAAGCTGGATTGTGTCTTTCACCAGTTTCAGATGGACATCAACAAGAACAGGGAAAATGAGTTTTATATTTTGGAGATGTTTTAGAGAGAGTTTTTTTCTAACTTTGATTTTAAGTAGCAAGTTTTGTTTGCAAGGATTGTAGAAATGGACATTTTCCTCCAATACAAACACACACTTTTGAAACACAGGGACACTGACATAATCTGAGTCTTACGCTCCTCTATGACAATATTTTGATGGTTTTATCAAATCAGTAATAGATTTGATGAGAAGTGTTATAACCTATAGCGTGGAGATTCATATAATTAAAAGAAAAAAGAAAGAATCACCTTCTTTACTTTCCTTCTTCCTGAATAACACCTGTTATTCAGTTATTCAGTAACTAAAGTTTCTGTCTATAATCAGAACATTACCTCTTGAAGTATTATTATCAGAAACTCTATTCTAAGTTTTTAATATCAGCTTGGGTACCTTGGCCATTACCTTTATGAGTGAGGACTGGCATACTATTGGGCATCTGTTTAGAAGTCTCCTTGCCCTACAATTTGATAATAAGTAATACATAAGCTGCATTGCATAGGGATTTGTTGATACTGTACTGAAGTCACAGATTAAACTGATGGATGATGAGTTTTTTGTAGAGTTTTCCACTCAAAGGGTATCCTATCATGCATACTTGACCTACATCTACTATTCATGTAGTGAAAATACCCTCATTCCCATTCTCTGTATCACAGTGATGTTAGGAAGTAGAGAGCTAGGTTGACCCCAGCACTGTGAATACTGTAACTTTCAAGGTTTTTGTTTACTTCAATATTTGCTCATTTGAATTTCACATGAAACTTGACAATGATAAACAGATAAAGGAAAAACAATAATTATTAAACCTATCAATGGCATAGGGAATATATCTGTATATTCCCCTGAAGAGAATATATATGTGATTCTGAATGAGGCACTGACATTGATACCACAGTGAGACAGTATGAAGCACATAAAAGACAACCACTGTAAGCTATGTTACTGATTGTGACACATCTGTGTCCACCCAGAACAAAAAAAAAATCACAAAAGAAATTATAACATCTATTATAGGAGGAGATTTGTCTCACACAGAGCCATGCCTGCCTTACCTCATCAATATCTGACAAGGAGTACTTCTAAGTGCC
>NW_004949282.1:156944-160038 GCF_000317375.1 Microtus ochrogaster | reverse complement strand
AGTTATTGTCTGTCCTATATTTAAACTATCAGCACACACTACTGTCCATATTCAAACAATACTACCTTTTTTATGTCAGAAGCAAGACATCCCTAGATATCCCTAGTATCTTTCTTCTCAGCCTGCTTATAACTTTGTTTCTGATGATGGCAGGCACTGTACATTCCTACCATCCCACTTTTTTTTTTATAATTTATATCTCATTAGAAGCATCAAATGTGTAAAGTTCATCAAATCAGATTTCTGCAATGATTTGCAGTATTGTTATGTTTGGATTATAAAAGAGCAGAAAAGAAGTTAAAATGAGCAAAAGTTCTTCCAGAGATTTCAAAATATCCAGAATGGATCGTCTGCACTGAAACATTTATAAAACTACAAGCAATATACCCAGATTTCATATTTTCCTGTAAGATTTTTCACTTAAGTTGATTTCTGATTAAACTATTCTTTGTTTTCAAATTATTATAATTGTAATTATGTATCTCTGTCTTTTTGTGGGTATATGAACATAAGGGCCAAAGAAGGCTGACAGGGTTTGTACCTCATGTACTGAGAATTGTAGGTGGATGTGCGTTTCCTATGGGTGCTAGGAATAAAATTCAAGTGTTTTGGAAAGAAGTACATGTATATAACCACTGATCTATCTTACCAGATTTATATGCTTCCTCATTAGAAAGTCTGTTTCACCAATTTTATTATAGTAATTTTAAATATTTATATTAATATAAGTACATCATTTTTTCTAAACTTCAGCATGTACCCCTTTACTCTTTTTCAAATCTATAACTTTTATTACATAACTTATGTAAAGGGAGACCACCCATTTCATAATTTGGAATAGAAATGTATTTTATTTCTATCTGCTTTATCAAGAATGGTTAGACCCTAATACAGTAGTGCCGAGAACCTTAAGAATTCATTCACAGCACCTAATTAAAAACAATAGGCAAGGAAGAACTGATGCAGATGTCTCAGTTTGTCGAGGACAGTCTACACAGGAAATGTTAAAGGCTCTAAGACAGGCACACAATGAATGGGAGGCAAGACCATTGTTGCCCCCATTAAACAGGATCAGGCAGCTGAGTCCTTGGGTGACAACACAGCCAACATGAAGACATGAACACCAGACACTGTGGATTGGCTTACTCACTTGGAATCATGTATTCTTGTATATTAGAACTAATATCTGGGTTTGTTCACTACCCAGTCATATGCAAATCTCCCATATGCAAAGCCTTTAGAATAGAAATCTGAGTCTTTCCTCCCTCACCTAGCAAGGAAGTGCCTGATTAGTCTCAAGAAACAACTCTGTCCCAATCTCATACCACATGGAGTGGGTGTGGAGGCTCCTTTTCCTGCTGGCAGCTGTCCATAGTAAGTCATCCAAATCCAGAGATCCAGAGTAAACTGAGGCACTTGCATGTCACCTTACTTCCCCATGTTCTCTCCATAGGTGTTCAAGCAGAGGTCCTGCTTGTACAGTCTGGATCTGAACTGAAGCAGCCTGGGCAGTCAGTGAAGATCTCCTGCAAGGCTTCAGGGTATACCTTCACAGACTATGCAATGACCTGGGTGAAGCAGGAACCAGGACAGCCCCTAAAGTGGATGGGCTACATTACTACAGACACTGGGACCCCAAACTATGCTGATGACTTCAAAGGACGCTTTGTCTTCTCTTTGGACACCTCTGTCAGCACTGCGTATCTACAGATTAATAGCCTCAAGAATGAAGACACAGCCATGTATTACTGTGCTAGAGACACAGTGTGAAAACCACATCCTGAGGGTGTCAGAAACCCTGAGGGAAGCTAGTTCTTATGTGCCCAGACAGAAAAAGAAAAAAAAATACCCTGCCTTTGGTCTTTGAATAGAATTATGAGATTACTTCCTAGACACATAGAAAAAAGATCCTTGTAAAAAGAAGTCTCTCTAATTGCTGACTCCTTTAATTTCTGCTCTTTCATCATTTACTCTGCTATTCAATTCCAGTTACTTATTATTAAGATCAATTATAACTTGTCCTATAATATATTTCTTTCTTTGTAGCTTTCTTGTTCAGGCGATTTTATTATATTGTAAAACCCCATCTTGAAGTGTTATATTTTGTGATTGTCTTTTAACTTTAAATGTCTAAGTTACAAGTATTTGCTCCAGAGAAGAATTTACACTAGTGTAATAATTTATTTAATCATAATCTTAAATTCCTTTTTTATAATAGATCTTCTCTTTATTTTATTATTTTGTTACAGTAAAATTCTGGAACACTGAAATAGAAAGCTGACATTTCATTTTAAAATTACCTGTGTTTCTACGTTGAAATTGGTTAAAATGTTCTGGTAGATACCTGTAGATTGATTTTTCTTTGGGCCACCAGCTCCCCAAAATGTAACATGAAGGCTTATAATTAATTATGAAAACTCCTATAGATTAATCTTATTCCATCAGCATTTATAACTTAATTTAACCAATTTATATTAATGTACATTTTACCTTGTAGTTTTGTTTACCTTTATTCCACCTTGTACCTCATGTGTTCTAGTTATGAAATACTTTCTTCTTTTTTATCATTAAAACTCTATTAAACTAACATTATTATTATCAAATAGACAATACAACCTAAGAAGAAATCATCTTCATTCAATCCATAGGTAAAAGCGCACAGTAGAACAAGATGTATCTATGAGATAAACACACTACATTATAGGGAGTGAGGTTCTCTGCATACACATTCATACCATACCACATGTCAGAGAAAGATTGCAGTGGCAAACAGATGAAGGCACAGCAGAATCAAAAGGCTCTTTATGTTCGTGGTCCTGGGGTCTTTTATATCCAAGATTTACCCCATCAGGGATTTACCTCCTGGTGGGCTGACACCCTGAAGTCAATTGTAATCTGCTGGTCCTCTGACATGGCCACTGGACTCTCTTCCCATTTTGTTTGCTGAATGAAACACACGAATCTCTCTTTGGACAGAGCATATCATGGATTCTAAAGGTCTGAAGGCAACTTTTCTATAGAACACGTTTTCAGCCTAGAATGACTAATGGCACTAATTAGAGAATGAAGAACATTCATATTTATAGCAATCTGA
>NW_004949282.1:152365-153528 GCF_000317375.1 Microtus ochrogaster | reverse complement strand
AAATGAATATAAAAATTACTTTTCATGTTTTTCACAATGTCTATAATTTTAAGACTTGGTCATGATAGTTTTAGTTGGAAACTAATGGAAAATTTAAAGAGTCTGAAAATCATTCTATTTACTTCCTCTCATGGTGAGTAAAATACAGATCTTCCATGAATGAATGTTATTACCACAGATTGGTGGTAAGATGTCTTTTCTTTCCAGATTCCAATGTGTTAATGCCTAACAAGGTAGAAGTAATTAACATTTTCACACAATCCATATTTAAATTTATCATCCTTCTAAAGATTAATTTAAAACCCAATTTTCCATATAATGATTCCACTGGAGGTGATTTTTGTATCGACATCTTGTTGAAAAGTCTGAATGGCCAATGTGCACATGTCAGGTGATATGGAAACAGAGTTCCTTTTCGCAGTTTTCTGCTTTTTGCTAGTGTTTTTTGTAAACATTTCCTCCATGGTTGCTGAAGTGGAACTCTTTATTGCTTCCGAATATAGGAAAGCTTGAATGTTTTATGTCTGAGTTAGATTAACATTAGCGGAGAAATAAAGTTTGGTGTAGGACCAGTGTTAAGTTCACTAGTCCCACAAACACACATAAATATACATACACATACAATTGTTTTGTTATCAGAAACAATACGCTTAACATGAAACTTTTATTGATTTTTGGCTCTGTCATAATTTTGACAAGTCTGAAAGCAAATATTTCTGACAATGTTTCTTGAATTTTGTTTTATTTTGTTTTCTATTAATAAGAGAATTCACATAAACATTGGCTATAAAATGGCTGAATTTTCAGAGCAGAAATAATACTTCCATTGTTAACCTGCCCACAATCTGGCTATTTCGATAAAGACAAGAAAAAGAAAAAGAAAAGCAGCACAGTGGATACTGGGATTCTATGGTATAAACAGTTTTATTTTATGTATTTATATTTCTACACAATAATTATCTACTTATTGTCCCAAATAAAAGCCTGTTTACACAAAAGTTTACATTGTTGTCTAAACAAGAAGCTTCAACTAGAATACCCAATTTCTTTTCCATCTCACATAGTTCCTCTCACATACATGAATACCCTCAGGTTTAATATAGATCAGAGTTTCTGTTTTCCTGCTGCTGCGTTCATTTTCCTCCTGAATTTTATTCCCAAAG
>NW_004949282.1:149328-150470 GCF_000317375.1 Microtus ochrogaster | reverse complement strand
AGCAACCACATGGTGGATCTCTGCCTTTGTGATGAGATTTGATTCTCTTGATGAAGTTTACTGGTCAGCTGTACTCATCAACTTAGGCGATAAAACCCAACATGGACAAGTTCAACAGAACTGCTATATACATGCTACACATGCATGCTTCGGTATTGCTAGGGTATAACATCATTTTCCATTTTTCAAGCTATCAGGGAGCTTGTCCCTGAAAAAAAAAACCTGACTCTTCCTCTCTCAAAACTATTGATTAAATGTAGCTCTTCATTTAGGGGTGAGAAAAAGAGAGGTTTCCTCCTATGGATGGGTATCAAGTTTAGGCTTCAATATTGTCAAGATTTAATGGGTGCAGCATCCATGCTCCATCTAGAAAATACCATCTCATAATTATATACTGGTCTGTTAAATTTACAATAGTTCTGTCTCTTCTTCAGGACTTTCCCTGAGACTTTATTGTATTATTTGTATTGAAGATATATCAACTGAAATAGTCATCACAGGGTCACCTTCTCTCTACATGTTTACCTGATAAGAATGTCTGCAATAGTTTCCATCTACAAATAAAAACATGATCTTTATTAATGCATGTGTTAGAACTTTTATCTGATTGCATAAGTTCTCAGAACACAGTTAAAATATATTAATGACTTTCAGGCAGAAATTATTAGAGGTGAGTTTGTGCCTGGGTTGCTGGTCATCCCTTTTCTTTGGTACCATGTAAGCAGAATACCTTTTTTTGGTATAACCAATCAATCTCAGATTGCATTTCAGAACTACTCTATGAGATTATGCATATTACTGACACTGTTCAGCTGGCCAAGAGCCAGATGTTAGATAGCTCTGGGACCTAGGAGAAAAAAAACTATCCTACTAAAAAAGGCATGGAGAGGAAAAAATCTGGAAAAAAAGTCTTGTAGCACTTGGAAGAATCAACTTTGAGGAGGAAACCTGTTTGTTAAGCAAGAAAAATTTCTAAAGGAGTGGACTTTCAATTGTATATCAAAAACTAAAGCCTGCCTGGATATCTAAGAGTAAAACAGCCCCACTGGTCAGCCTTACAGACAAGGTAATCATAGAACACACTATAAATCCAAGTAACCACAATGACATGTACCTTTAATCCCTTATCCACACTAGTTGTC
>NW_004949282.1:148845-149228 GCF_000317375.1 Microtus ochrogaster | reverse complement strand
TCTCCCTCCCTGCCCTCTTTGGCCGCATAACATCTCTCAGCTCAGCCTGCTCAGGCGCTGGGACGGAATCCGATCGGGAGGGCAACCTGGAGGGCAGTAGTTACTTTGTCTCAATAGCCTGCCTGCAGCAAGCAAGGTAGGCCCTTTGTTTACCATCTACCCAAGCAGCACGGAGATCCTATCTGGGCACCGGGAGTGACATCACTGGGAAGGTACATCAGTGGGCAAGGAGACCTGATCCTGTAAAAGAAGATTCATAGGGGACCATTCGGAGGAAGAGATGGGCAGGCCCCAATGCAAGAATTCACCCAACACCCTGAAAAACAACATGAAACCACCAGAATCCAGCGACCTCACAACAGGAGGAAATGAACACCTTAATC
>NW_004949282.1:144712-145284 GCF_000317375.1 Microtus ochrogaster | reverse complement strand
TTTGACAAAATTCAACATCCCTTTATGATAAAAGTCTTGGAGAGATTAGTGATAAAAGTGTCATGCCTAAATATAATAAAAGTTATATACAGCAAGCCGACAGCTAACATCAAATTAAATGGAGAGAAACTCAAAGCCAACCCACTAAAATCAGGAACATGACAAGGCTGTCCACTCTCTCCATACCTCTTCAATATAGTGCTTGACGTTCTAGCAATAGAAATAAGATGACACAATGGGATCAAGGTGAGTCGAAATGGAAAGGAAGAAGTTAAACTTTCGTTATTTGAAGATGATATGATAGTGTACATAAGGGAACCTCAAAACTCCAACAAAGAACTATTACAGCTGATAAAAACCTTCAGTAATGTGGCAAGATATAAGATCAACTCCAAAAAAAATCTGTCGCCCTTTTATACACAAAGGATATGAAAGCAGAGAGGGAAATCAGAGATGCTACATTTTTCAAGATAGCCAAAAATAGCATAAAATTTCTTTTTTTTATTGAGAAAAGGAAAAAAAAACAAGTTTCCACCTCCTCCCAGCCTCCCATTTCCCTCCTCCTCCTCCCA
>NW_004949282.1:106473-112571 GCF_000317375.1 Microtus ochrogaster | reverse complement strand
GTTTTTCCTTTGGTTCACCTTACATCTTTGTCCAGGAATAAATGTGCCCTTCTATAATTTATATAATAGTCAGATGACCTGAGAGAAAGTTGATCTAGTTTCTTGACACTTACCTACAATTTTCAATATTGTAGACCTCAAGAATGACAAAGATCTAAATAACAAAGATCTAAATAACAAACGTCTAAATTTGGATTACACTTCACAGATGTGGTACAGGACAATTCAGAGATGAAGTTTTATCCAGAATTGGACCCTGGGATGACCTCCTATACAAACATTGCCTGCACTGTAGTGCAAGCCTAGATCCTGTACTTAAATGTACACCTCCTATATTTACAGTGAAGTCCCTGGGTCTGTCTCAGTTCAGCTGTTAAATCTTGGAACACTGCCTGGGTGACATGCAGAGCTTTTGTTACACTCCACACACTTTGTGGTGCAATTCTGGGTGTGGGTATTCAGCAAGATTCAAAACAAATTAATATGCCATTAATATAATAGGGTCGCCAGGGCCCTATTCACAGCTGCTACAGGGTTTTCAGTGACTGGAAGACTGATAAATCCTGTCTTGAGTTAATGTTCCTTTCCTAATTCATCTGTTTATTCTATCATTTTTATAAGAAATCAAATGAAAAGATACACTGATGAACAGTTGAAAAAAAATTATGAGTGAAACACAGGATCAGAATAAGGCACACCCATTTCTGTAACCCAGATATAGCTGTATCTCTCCCTCATCCCCCCTCTCTCTCCATATATATATATATGGATATATATATATATCCTGTTTCTAATGAACAGATAGGTAGATATTCAGGAAAAAAAGCATAAAATAAAAAATAACATAAGTTTTTCTTACTCCCCGGAGCCAATGAAAATGGACAAAGTCTCTGCAGGTTCCTTACTGAGCAATTTAATTCAGTCATGTCACATGATCTAAACAGAAAAAAATAGAGTTTTCAAACTCCAGAGGCAACTACACTTACAACTTAGGGCTGTAGCTGACTCGGGTGGTGCCTAGTGTATCAGTGTTGAACTCAACACAGCATAAGAAAAGATCTGCAGAGCATGTAACAAAGCAATGCCTACTGCCATCTATAATACAGGAAATGAATAATTGGGAAGAAATTATTCCTAAAATGCAATTTTTTTAGTGATTATTAAATGAAATAGATGATACTTAATGTGTGTGAAAAATAGCTTAGTACGATACAAATATTTTTATAACATTATCTTTACTGCAAGTCTTTCCCACAATATTTACAAACATATTAGAAGACACTATCTCTTAGATCCAACAACAGAACTTATATAGCAGGAAGGGATGCAAATAAGGTCCATCTCTTCTCATGAAAACCAGATAAACATTGGCCCTGAATATCAGAAAAAGGAATCAGTCCTGGATGCCCAGGTCTTCCCATTCAGTAATCAGCACGGAAAATAAAACACAATGGATTTGGTGGTGTTCATTTGGGTTTTCCTTGTTGCTTGTTTAAAAGGTAACTCATGAAGAAGAGATACTGAGTGTGTTAGTGAACATGAACAAGATATATAAACGATCGAGCTTCTGTAGCAATATACTAACAACCTTCTTTGTGTTTGCAGGTGTCCAGTCTGAGGTGAAGCTTGTGGAGTCTGGAGGAGGCCTGGTGAAGCCTGGGGGTTCCCTGAGACACTATTGTGTAGCCTCTGGATTCACTTTCAGTGACTTCTGGATGTACTGGTATCACCAAGTTATAGGGAAGGGACTGGAGTAGGTTGGAGATAGTAAATCAGACAGCAGTACTATAAGATATGCACCATCCATGAAGGATCGATTCACCATCTCCAGAGACAATGCCAAGAACACTGTACCTGCAAATGAACAGTGTGAGATCTGAGAATACAGCCACTTATTACTGTGCTAATGACACAGTGATGGAACTTCAGTGTTAATTCAGAAATAAACCTCAATGTTAGGCCACTCAGGGCCACCAGGGGGTGCAAAAGACACAGAATTCAGGTTCATCCCAGAAATTTATGCAGACATGATTAGATTAAGCACTCTTCTCAGGTGTTTGACCTGCATTTTTTTTACACTTTCTCTGGAATTTTCTCCACATGTATGTTCTGAAGGGATCCAATGTCCTCAACACATTATATGTTCTTTTTGTCCTGTTTTATCATAGGAGGCACAGTCTCCCATGAACAAACTACTATGGGGACACAAAATACCATACATTTGTCACGGAAATTTCATGAGAAGAAAGTACATGGACATTTCTGAGTATTTGCATGTTCTAGGCAGAGATCAGGATATACTTTTTGATTATAGCAGCGTGAATGTTTAAGGAAAAAACAAAAGAGAAATTGGCACCATGTTAATTACAAAAAAACATCCTAGCATATTTACAATCATCCCTTTTCCTTGAGGATGATGCACTCAGGTTCAAATGAGACCCAGGTGTGCTTTTAGTTCATTTGGAAGGAAAAGGATATAGTTATATTTTAATAAAATATTAATTAAGAACATTTTCTCAAGGTTTTGTATATTCTTCACTTTGCTAATGGATTTTTTCCTTTTCAGAAACTTGCTTGCAGAAATTATCTTAGTTATGAATACTGACTTTGGTTCCTATACCTTTGTCCCTCAATAAAATTAATTCCCAAAATATCATCTATATTTCTGCCATCTATGCATGTCTACAAATATTATAATCCTCTTTGATATGTCTCAGTCATTCACAAGATTTGAGTTTGTGTTCATTAACGTTATATTATTTTATATGAGTTTTTCCCGTAAGTAAACAGATTCACAACTATGCCTACTGATGAAAATAGCTTTTGTTTATTTTAATGTTTTCTGTGACCTTGTACAAATCAGTTTTTCATTCCTTTTCTTCTAAACTGAATGTATTAGATGCTATTGTAACAGGGCTTAAGTTGTGAGGTTTAATATTCCTAGTTAGCTTGACTTATTTGAGATCACATATGTCTCTTACTCAACAAATGTAAGAGTGTTTTTACATAGTTGTAATAGAGAAGGGAAGATTCATATTTAACATAGATGGCAAGTTTTAGTGGACTGCAGGTCTGCAGTCAGTAGAATAGTAAAAATGGGAATACTGCCTATCCCCAGTTAATTAATCTGTATATTCCCTGATCTATGCACAGGAAAGAAAATAACATAAATGATAAGAGAATGCCATTAAACTTTGCATGTGACATGATGATTACCTGAGGCACACAGGTACTGATGTAGTAGAAATATTATTTGTTATAAATTGTATTGATCATTTTGAAGGGAATGTTTAGTCTGTGAAAATGTATCCTTTTCTTATTTATTTAATTATTTATTTAAATTGAATTCAAATTTGCTGATTACTCTTAACATTTCATCATTGGTATTCACAAAAATATTAATGCAGTTAATATTTGGAGTATTCTAGATGCTAGAGACAGTGATCAATTGGTAAAAGCAATTACTTGAAGATCTGATTTGTTTACAAGCACCCAAGATAACAGTTTATAAGTATATATAACTACTGCTCTATGTGATCCAACAGCCTCTTCTGTCCTACACAACCACCTGGACTCAGGTGCACATATACAAGGAAATGCACATGCACACATATGAAAATGACTATTAAAATTTTGAGGTATCTAAGTATTGAAATAAGAGAATTAAATTGCAAGAAGTAATATCGTTGAAGAACATGGGTAAAATATTTAAAGATAAAAACAAGGGTTTATTGTCAAATTGACAAGAAGTAAACATGAAATGATTCAACTTCATGGTAAAATTGTCTGTAATTTTGATCAACAAGGAGATTCTTTCGTACAGCTGTGAGCATTATTTCTGATAACTATCTTTTCTATTTGGAATGAATTTGCATATAAAATAATGACTTTTGAGGGAGAAACAGATGACACACAGAGAGAAAGATCATACAATAGGAATCTGACATGAAAAGTGAAAATCCAGAGGCTGATATTGGGGTTCAAGCTGAAGATTAGAAAAGCAAAGCTGTGAACCAGTGGAAAGACTTTTTACCTCCACCAAATCTTCAGACTGAAAAAGTGAGCTCCTGTTTTCATAAATACTCAGACTCCATATTCCAGTGAGTTCCTGTCTCTTTACCTTTATATTCTTCTTCCCTCTCAGCCATATCACTCCTGTCTCCACCTCCCTACTGCTGAGATTAAATGTGTATGACTTCTAAACACTGAGATTAAAGGCTCGAGCCACCCCCACCTGGATCTGTTTTGGGATAAATCTTGTGTAGTCCTGGGTAGACTTGAGCTCAAAGAGATTTATTTGTCTGCCTGTCTCTTGAGTCCTGGGATTAAAGTTGTGATCCTATCCTTGCCCTTTAATGTTTTAGCATTGTACTCCTATCTTAGGGCAAGCTTTATTTTTTTTAATTACAAATAAAATGTCACTATATTTTCCATTTTTGTTTAAAATAGAAAGAAGGCTACACATAAAATAAGAAAATTATATGCAATAATTACAATTACAGTATAAAATACATGCAGGAAATAAATATATCAACAACGTCTGATCCATTTGCATTTGAAAAATTCAGAGAAAATATTCCATTTTCTAGCCTATGTTGGTGAGCCCAAAGATGTATAAATAATTTGTTTTAGATCATAATATGCCTTACCATCTAAAACTATCTTTGAATATCTTTCAACCTTATGCACTTTACATTTCTTTAGTGATTTTTTTCTGAGTCTCCTAAATAAGTAAAACTATAAATATAACTATCGAATCTTAAAAAACCTCAGAAACCCAAGAAGAAATAATATTAGCTAAGTAAGTTAAAATTGTGAACAAACAACTTCCAAAAACATGTTAAAAATGACCAAAAAAGCTGGCTGTCTGACTAAGTCACTTAAGAGATCCCTGCATCATTGGGTCATCCTTCTTCAACCCCAAATCCTAACATATCCAAAAGACTTTTCTGTGAAGCAAGATATTCTCAAGGTTTGTCCCTCATCTTGACAGTGTTTGACAGACACATATTTTGTGTCTTCCTAGTTTGATAAGAACATCATACTGTCAACAGTCAAGGAAAAAGCAATATCCTAGGAATTTCTGTAGTTCCAAATGTCTTGCTAGCCCCACAATGGCATGCTCAATTAAAATATCTTTTTCTTTGCTCTTCATCTCTGTCCTTCCACCATCTCAACTATCCCTTTAGCTCAAGTTCTCCTCACCCCTCCACTTCTTTCCTCCTCTTTACTTTTGACCCTCCTGTATTCCCCCACTCCATGCTCCCATTTTTTTTTCAGGAGATCTTGTCTATTACCCATTCCCAGGGGGATCTATAAATGTTTTTCTTAGTGTTAACCTTGTTACCTTGCTTCTTTAATGTCATGGACTATAGGTTTGTCGTCCTTTACTTTACAGCTAGTATACACTTATGAGTGAGTACATACCATGTTCATCTTTCTGGGTTGGCTTACCACACTCAAAATTTTTTCTAATTCCATCCATTTGCATGCAAATTTCAAGATGTCATTGTATTTTACAATGAGTAAAGCATTTGTATGCCATTTGTAGTGATGAGGTGAGCAGGTCTGCTTTTCATTCCTCCCACCTCCTGCACGGCTAGCTTTACATCTGAAATAACAACACACAAATTGTATTCATTTAAACACTGCCTGGCCAATTAGTTCTAGCCTCTTATTGGCTAAATCTCATATCTCGATTAACCCATTTCTAATAATCTGTGTAACACCACGAGGTGGTGGCTTACCGGGAAAGATTCTAGCCTACATCCATCTCAAGTTGGAGAATCATGGCATCTAAATCACTTCCTTTCTTCCCAGCATTCTGTTCTATCTTTTCCACCTACCTATGTTCTGATACATCAGTCGAAGCAGTTTTCTTTATTAATTAACCAATGAAAGCAACAGATAGATAGAAGACCCACCTACATCATTTCCCATTTTTTTGTTTAAACAAAACAGAAAGGCTTTCACTTTAACATAGTAAAATTACATATAACAAAACAGTAATAAAACAAGAATTACAGGCACAATATTTATATCTATTTTATCTTTTATCATAACAATGGATAACTATAACTATCTATCTATTCTACAAC
>NW_004949282.1:104798-106358 GCF_000317375.1 Microtus ochrogaster | reverse complement strand
TGGCCCCACAATCTGCCCCAGCCATGCAACTGTCACTCACATCCAGATGGTTCAGTTTGGTCCTATGCTGGTTCCTTTCCTGTCTGACTAGAGTTGGTGAACATCCATAAGCTCAGCTAAACTGTTGCAGTGGATGTCCCCATTGTGGTCTTGACCTCTTTTCTCCATGGACTTTGGGAGCTCAGCCAGCACTCTGCTGTAGATCTCTGACTTGTTTCCATCAATTGCTGGATGAATCTTTTATGGTGACATTTATTATATTCATCAATATGAATATAGGGCAAGACCACTTCTGGTAGTCTTTCCTCTATTGTTTAGGGTCTTAGCTGAAGTCATCATTGTGGATTCCTTGGAATTTCTGTAGTTCCAAATGTCTTGCTATCCCCACAATGGCATGCTCAATTAAAATATCTCTTTCCTTGTTCTCCATCTCTGTCTTTCCACCATCTCAACTATCCCTTTAACTCAAATTCTCCTCACCCCTCCACTTCTTTCATTCCCTTCACTTTTGACCCTCCTGTATTCCCCTACTCCATGCTCCTATTTTTTTCAGGAGATCTTGTCTATTCCCCATTCCCAGGTGGATCTATCAATGTTTTTCTTAGTGTTAACCTTGCTACCTTGCTTCTTTAGTGTCATGGATTATAGGTTTGTAGTCCTTTACTTTACAGCTAGTATACACTTATAAGTGAGTACATACCATGTACATCTTTCTGGGTTGGCTTACCACACTCAAAATTTTTTCTAATTCCACCCATTTGCATGCAAATTTCAAGATGTCATTGTATTTTACCATGAGTATACCATTTGTATGCCATTTGTAGTGATGAGGTGAGCAGGTCTGCTTTTCATTCCTCCTGCCTCCTGCACGGCTAGCTTTACACCTGAAATAACAACACACAAATTGTATTCATTTAAACACTGCCTGGCCCATTAGTTTTAGCCTGTTATTGGCTAAATCTCATATCTCGATTAACTCATTTCTAATAATCTGTGTAACACCACGAGGTGGTGGCTTACCGGGAGAGATTCAAGCCTACATCCATCTCAAGTTAGAGAATCATGGCGTCTAAATCACTTCCTTTCTTCCCAGCATTCTGTTCTGTCTTCTCCACCTACCTATGTTCTGATATATCAGTCCAAGCAGTTTTCCTTATTAATTAACCAATGAAAGCAACAGATAGATAGAAGACCCACCTACATCATTTCCCATTTTTCTGTTTAAACAAAAAAGAAAGGCTTTCACTTTAACATAGTAAAATTACATATAACAAAACAGTCATAAAACAAGAATTACAGGCACAATATTTATATCTATTTTATCTTTTATCATAACAATGGATAACCATAACTATCTATCTATTCTACAACTTCATCAAAGAGTCCAGAAGGATATATTACCTAATCAAACAAGAAATAAGCAACTTCCAAACTCTAGAAATGACAGAAACATATTGCTGCCTGGGCAGTCACCTAAAGTTTCTCTGTACTGTTGGGGCATCCATCTTCAGTCTTCAACCCCATAGTATCCAGCAGACATTTCCATGAAGCAGGAAATTT
>NW_004949282.1:101516-104484 GCF_000317375.1 Microtus ochrogaster | reverse complement strand
AGAAAATCTAACTAACATGACTACAAGCTTGACTATTATTGATTTATACCATTGTATAAATGTACCACATTTTCTTTATTCTTCAGTTGAGGGACATTCAAGTTGTTTCCATATTCTTGGTACTTCAAATAATGCTGCTATGAACATAGTGGGCATAATATTCTTAAATTTGCTTTTTGGTGTCTATGCTCATTGGTATCTTTAAGGAATTCTGAAAAGAAAAACTTTAATTATCAAACCCTGATAGAGGTAGCTATATCATATTTTGTCTAGTTTGTGTAATTGGAAGTGCAGTGCTTGTCTCAAGTCCTGGCTAGAGTAGTTTATTAGGGTGAATCATCACACCTAGAGACCTCAAAATTGTTCAGAGCAAGTTTGAAATTCAAAAACAATCTTGAAGTGGTGATTTTCACCTTAGTGGTGTTATGGGACCATATCCTCTTTTTGTTTACTTTAAAGGTTGCTGTTAGACCTGTTTATGGTTCATGGCTGAAAATCAATAGAGACTCAAACTCTAAATCATGTACAAGATGCTAAATAAAGCCTTTTTCCATAAATAGTTATTTCTCTATATTTAATATTAATATCATGATAAAAAGCTTAATATGTTTTAATATTATGAAATGCATAACTTAATAAAAGCAGTTAAGTTTCAATATAAAAGCAAAGTATTATGAGCCTAGTTGTAACAACATAGTACTTAAATATCTGATTTTCTTCTGTCCCAAGTCAGATGGCTCCCAGACATGAGACAGAGACTTTCAATTTTCCTTTAATAAGCATGTTTGTGTTTAGGGAAGGAGAGATCCACATTCCAACTCCAAAGATCTCTTAATTTTTAACAGGTTGGAACAACATAAATACCATTCGAATTATGTGTCTGTAGAAAATAGTAGAAAAAGTTATTTGAGAAATTTTATGAAATTTTATCCTCTTGAAAATGTGATATACCAATAAGATGATTTATTTTTTCTTGAGACATTTTTTTCTAGATGATTTTTTATTTTTCTTCAAATATCTGGTAAGAGCATAACCTTTAAAGTGGGTCAATATTTTTGATTCATAGTGTTTTAATTTGTTAATGTTCTATATTCTAACTATAGCTGGCAATTTTTTTCTCTTTCTTCGTGGGCTTTCTTTTTATTCAATTGATTAAGCCATCTTTTGGATGGAGCAATTGAGATTTATGATGTCTCATAAATTTGTCCATTGTTTGTCCTTAACTCCTTGTGTAGTTGTGTCCATAAGATTTTTTCCTACAATTACAACTTGTTGAGTAATGTCTGTGTTTCTTCCAACAGTTCAATATTTCAGGTATAATATTCATTTCTCTTATCCATTTTTTATGATGGATAATAAACACAAGTGTAATTTCATTCTTCTCTATTCGTACTAAGTATTTCAAGTACCATTTATTGAAGATGATATCTTTTTATAATGTGTAAACTTAGAGTCTTTGTCAAGTATCAGGTGGCTATAGTTAACAGACATTCATGTTTATATTTTCCAGTTTGTTTGTTTTTTTTATCTACATCAGTTTGTGTGCCAGTACCAGTTTACTTTTATTACCATAGCAATTTATTATGATGTGAAATATGATACAGCAATCCCTCCAACATTCTTTTTATTCAAGATTGCTTTTGCTATCTTGGTTCCTTTGTGATTCCAAACTAACTGGAGCATGATGAAGAGTTAGAATTAAATGATAAACAATGATTTGAATTGAAATTAATACACCTATGAATGGTACAGTAAATATATTTTATGCTGCCATAGGGAAATATGTAGAAGGAGCTGTGGGCCGCTTCTTACCACCCAGCTCCCAGCCATCTGGCTAGCTTATCCCCTGAAATAACAACACACAAATTGTATTCATTTAAACAATGCTTGGCCCATTAGCTCTAGCTTCTTACTGGCTATCTCTCATATATTGCTTTAACCCATACCTAATAATCTGTAGCACCACGAGGTGGTGGCTTACCAAGAAGATTCTAGCATATGTCCATCTTGGGCCCAAGCTTCATCATGTCTGACTCAGAGAGGAGAGGCATGGCAATTGCCTCACTTCCTCCCAGCATTCTGTTCTGTCTACTCCACCCACCTAAGGGCTGGCATATCAAATGGGCCAAGGCAGTTTCTTTATTAACCAATGACCTTCCTCCATCAGAAATATACATGTAGTTCTGAACAAGGCTACGGTGAGATAGTTTGAAGGAAGAGGATATCAGAATAGAAATATCCTGTCTCTTTTTCTGTGTGAGATATGAAGAAACACAACTAACACTAAGATTCTAAGCTATGTCACTGATTGTGAAACATCTGTGTCCACTCAGTCCATAAATCAATTAACATCACATAGAATTTAAGTCATCTATCAAAAGAGAGATCAATATCTGGTAAGGGCTACATCTAAATGCTTTTGGTAGACCAAATGTTTCACTTTTCAGAAGTCACCCATTCTTATATAATCCACATGCCAATAACAGAAGAAAACATGACTTCAAAGCTTAATCATAAATTATTGGAAAATTATGTAATTCTGACATCATATATTCTCCAAGTACAAGTCATTGAGTGCCTATTAGACATGGCTTTATCCCTGACACAGTGTATATGGAGCCATTATGATACTCTGACCATAAGAGTGAGAACATCTTATTGCAAAGAGACAGAGTATAACATCAGGCTATGCCGAAATTCTCTGGTTCCAAGTGTGTCCTTTGAGTCAAGTGCATAAAAGCTCAAAAAGGACATCCAGTAAGCCCAGTCCTTTTCTTGAAATTGACATTTATTGACATCCTTTGACAGATAGTATTTGTGCTATAAGAATATTGATAGTGCAAAGTCCAGTCTGTGTTCACAGCAATATTTTATTCATTTTTTATACTCTGTCACTGACCCACAGTTTTTGCTTTGTAGCCTGTGGTAATTGCTTTTCCTCATTCCTCATTATTAGCATAGATTTGTA
>NW_004949282.1:91231-99391 GCF_000317375.1 Microtus ochrogaster | reverse complement strand
CACTTCTACTTGGGAAAGCTTGTATTTCATAGTGGTTTTATTTTGAATTAGCATGATGTCTATGAATATTGAACACTTTTAAAAATATTTATTGATGACTGTATATCTTTTTTATGTCATCTATCTGTGTTCTGCTTGGCACATATATTTCTCTGACCTTTAATTTATGCAATGCCATGTAATTGGATCTTACCCCTTGTATGATGTGTAGCTGTTAAAACCATGCTCCTATTCTGCTTTCTGTCTGTCTCATTAGCTGCTTAATCTTATTGATTTTTTTTTTTTTAGCAATCCTTGTTTTCCTGGTATTCTCTTTCTTTTGAGACATGGTTTCTCAGGGTAACCTTGGCTGTTCTGGAACACTCCTGCAACATGCTCTATAGATCAGCTTGATATAGCTCTCACAAAGACCTGTCTACTTTGGGCTCCCAAGTGCTTGGATTAAAGGCAATTCGTGGCCAATTCCCTAGTGTTCTTTTACTCCTCTTTAGACTCTTACATTCTTTCTGTCACCTGTTCTACAGAGTTCCCATTTAGAACTGATTATTACATTGTGTCTCACTCTTTGCACATTGTCTGGCAATGGATTTCTATACTTATTACTATCTTATGAAGCGGGAAATATGTCTGATTATGGCTGAGGTAACCACTGATCTATGAATATTGTAGAATGTCAAAAGGAATAAATTTTTGCTATGTTATTTTAGAATAATACTAGTATTTGACTTTGCCATAGGTCCCTGATCTATCTCTTCTCTTGTTCTTGGCTATAAGGGCAGTGTCATAGATGTTCTTCCTCTCACAGGGTGATCCTTAAATGAAATCAGACATTGGTTGATTATTCCCCAGAGTTTTGTGCCAGTATTATGCTAACACCTACTTCATTCAGGTGTATGCTACAGTAATAGCTTGATTGGAATTTATCTTTCTACTCCGGTAGCATCCATAATACCTTCCAGTTCATGTGAATACTAATAACTAGGGGTGAAGACTCTAGGTAGGCAATGGCTCAAGTTATCTATTTTCAGTGATTTTTATAACTATTGCCTTTGTCAATATTACCTTACCTATGTGGACACCAAGTAATATATTTAGCAGTAGACTGGGTTGTTTGGTTATTGCATGGGAATCGCTTGGCCAATAATCCAATTAGATAAAACCTATTCCTAGACTTGGAGGACTCATTTGATTATGAGAAATATCCATCTACATCTTTTTCTTTCCTGTTATATGGAATTTTATTTAGATTGCCTTCATCTATGTATGCAATTTAAACACCTTCTATTTCATTATTTTCCATATGAACCTCAATTGGCCTTTAGTTTTACTTTTCCCTCTCCATAAAACCTCTATTCTTCCCTCTTCTAACTCTCTTACACTTTTATCCTATTCCGTTGCACAACATCCCAGTCCATAACTCTGCATTCCATTGCAGCTTCCTGGATAGATTTAACCTGACTGCCTAGTCCCATAATTTAAACCTAACATATGTGGTTATGTGGAGTAAAGCATACTTACATAAACCTCAAGAGCAAACATCTTCATGTAAGTGCATGTATACCATGTTTGTATTTTGTGGTCTGGGTTACCTCACTCAGTATGTCTTTTCCCCTAGATCCAGTCCTCTGTCTTCAAATTTCATGACTTTGAAATTTAAACATTTGAATAATATTCCATTGTGTTAATGAACCATATTTTCTTTATCCATCCATGCACTGAAGGACATTTAAGCAGAAATAAATATGTTTGAGAAAGTGTCGTCATCTTAGGCTGCAAAATCTTCTAGATAAATGAATAAGCTGAAACTTGAGGTAGATCTCTTTGCACTCCCAATGAACCTCTACTATGATTTTTATGATGGCTGTACAAATTTTTATTCTCACCTGTAAGTGCTCCTTACTTTACTTGACCAAATAATGAGCTGTCATTTGTTTTATTGACCTAGGACATTCTGAATTAGTGTATATTTAAGTCTCAGAGCACTTTTGAATTGCTTTTCCTTCGTGGTGGTGAATTTTGAATATTTCTTTTCATCCTTCTCAACCTTTTTGAGACTTCTAACTTTAAATCTATCCCATTTTGATTGATTTGCTTGTGTTCTTGATACACTGTTTTTGTGGGTTCTTTAGATATTCAAGAAATTATCCTCAAAATAGATGAGAAGTTGGTAAAAAATATTTTCCATTTTGTAGCCTGATCTATGTGTGTCTGGGGGAGAGTGTAATATATTTTTTTAACATTCTTCTACATGAATCCAAACAATTTGGCCAGCTTTATTTGTTGAGGATGATTCCCTTTTATTTCTAGTTGGACTTTTGGCTTTTTTTGGGAAAAAAAAAGCCAAGTGTCCGTAGGTGTTTGGAGTTACGTAAGTGATTCCAATTTTTTCCATTGGTCAACATGCCAAGAACATGCTATTTTTATTACTAGAGCTCTATAGTATGATTTGATGTCAGGGATGGTAATACCTTCAACAGTTCTTGTATTAGTTAGGATTATATCAACTTCCTAAATTCTTGTTCTTGTTGTTTTCAGATGAATCTGAACATTGTCCTTCCAATTATGAATATTTGTGGTTGAATTTTGCTGAAGCTTGTATTTAATCTGTAGAATGCTATTTATAAAATAAGAATTTTAGCTGTGTTAATCCTACTAATTCATTTCTGGGGGAGATCTTTCCATCTATATTAGCTTTTTCAATTTTTTCTTCAATATTTTAAAGTTTTTATTGTACAAATATTTTAATTGGTTAAAGTTACCACAAGATATTTTTGAGGCTCTTGTGAATGTACTGTTTCCTTGTCAAGTTCTATCTCAATTTCATTATCATGTGTATATAGAAGGTTCACTGATCTTTGTGAATTTATATCATGTCCTGACATTTACTAATCACATTTCTTAATTGTAGGAGTTTTCAGAGGGCATTTTAGGGTTAGTTGTATATTCAATCATATCATCTACAATGATAGATATTTTGAGTTCTACCCTTTCTAATTTTGTCCACTTTATATCCTTAGTTATATTAATGTTCTAGATAAGACTTCAAGTACTATTTTGAATTGGTATATAGAGTGGATAACCTTGTTCCTGATTTTGGTGGAAATGCTTATAAATTCTTTTAATTTCAGTTGATGTATGTTGAGACCTTCCAGTGTATTGCATTTATTATGATGAAGTATATTCCTTTTGTCCCTAGAATCTCACAGCATTTATCATGAAGAGATATAAGATTTTGTTAAACTAATTTTTCAGTCCTATGATATGATCACATGGATTTTGTATTTTAGTCTGATTGTGTTATGGATTACATTTGTAACTTTACATATGAAAAACTTTACTTCATCACTGGAATGAGTCCTACTTGTTCATGGTAGATGATATTTTTCATTTATTTTTATATTAAATTTACATATTTTATTATTATTTTACACACAGAAATCCCCTTTTGTTATGAGAATCCTAGAGACTTCCCCAGAGCATTTACAAACTTATTAGAGCACACTATCTCTTAGGTCCAACTACAGAACTTATATAGCAGGAAGGTATGCAAATAAGACCCATCTGTTCTCATGAAAACCAGGTAAACCCTGACTCTGAAGCTCAGACAAAAGAATCAGTCCTGAATGCCCAGGTCTTCGCATTCAGTGATCAGCACAGAAAACAAAACACACAATGAATTTGGTGCTTATTTGGATTTTTCTTGTTGCTTTTTTAAAAGGTAATTTATGAAGAAGAGATACTGAGTGTGTTAGTGAACATGAACACAATATATAAGAGATAAATATTCTGTGATAATTTGCTAATAACATTCTCTCTGTTTACAGGTGTCCAGTCTGAGGTGAAGCTTGTGGAGTCTGGGGGAGACCTCGTGAAGCCTGGGGGATCCCTGAGACTATCCTGTGTAGCCTCTGGATTCACTTTCAGTGATTACTGGATGGACTGGGTTCGCCAAGCTCCAGAGAAGGGGCTGGAGTGGGTTGGAGAGATTAATAAAGACAGCAGTACTATAAGATATGCACCATCTGTGAAGGATCGATTCACCATCTCCAGAGACAATGCCAAGAACACTCTGTACCTGCAAATGAACAGTGTGAGATCTGAGGACACAGCCACTTATTACTGTACTAGAGACACAGTGATGGAACGGCAGTGTTAACTCAGATATAAATCTCACTGTTAGGCCACTCAGGGCCACCAGGGGGTGAAAAAGACACAGAATACATGTTCATCCCAGGAATTTATGCGGATATAATTAGATTAAGCACTCTTCTCAGGTGTTTGACCTGCATTTTATTTACACATTCTCTGGAATTCTCTCCACATGTCCGTTCTGAAGGGATGCACTGTCCTCAACACATTACATGTTCTTCTTGTGCTATTTTATCATATGAGGCACAGTCTCCCATGAACAAAATGTAAACCGACAAGTACAAAGTACCCTACATTAGTCATTGAAATTTCATGAGAAGAAAATAAATGGACATTTTTGAGTATTTTAATATGTTAGGCAGAGGTCATGTCCTGTGTTTTGATTATAGCAGCATTAATGTTTTAGGGAAAACCAAAAGGAAAGTGGCACCGTGATTATTATATAAAAAAAAATCCTAGCATATTTGGATATCCTCTCTTCTCCTTGAGGATGGTGCGCTCAGGTTAAAGTGAGAACCAGGTGTGTTTCTAGTTCATTCGGTGTATTATTCCATGACTTTCATCTTGGTTCATATTAGAATTTTGTATAGGTAGATCCCGTCAAGAAAACTTTATGAAAGTGAGATTTACCTACCTAGAAATCAAAAACACACAATTTGGCATTGTTATGTGAATCTACCATAGGTCATATTGGATCTTTGAGGTAAAATCTGATCAGTGGCAGAGCAAGTTCATTTCTCTTAGATTCACAGAATTCTTCACCATAGTGCAAAACACTAAGGATATTTACCTTGGTTATTTTTCTATTGCTATGAAAATACACTAAGATAAAGGCAACATTAAATGAACACATTTATTATGCATAAAGCTTCAGAATATTAGAGTGGACTATGACTGAGTCAAGGCGTGGTGGCTGGAACAGCAGCTGAGGGTCAAAGTTCAATCTGAAACAAGAAGCAGAAGTCTCTGAAAAAGCATGAGTCTTTAGTATAATCTAACTTTTAAAAATGACACACCTCCTACAAGATACCATCCCCTAATCTTTACAAACATTTTCTCCAAGTGAGACTATACTATTTAAACATATGAATCTTTGTGTGGCTCTCTTATTTTAAACTTACATATCCAAAGAAGGAACTACAGTTTGGGCTTCATTTATGAGAAATGGAAAAATAATATATGAGAAATGGAAAAGAAGGGGGCTGTTCTCAACATCACTTTTCTCAACTTTCCTAAATTCATTTAACATTATATTTCATGTCTTGCTGTCCCTGAGAAGAACAGTCTCCTTCTTTTCCAGCCTCTATATAAAACATATTCTTAGCATACAGAAAGATATTCCACATGATTTCCCCTTTTCTGTCTAATCAAAAAGGAAGGCTTTAACTTCATTATTGTAAAATTACATACACCAAAACAATTATTAAGCAAGGATTGCAGCTACAAGATTTAGTGTATTTGTATTTGACAAAATTAAATAAAATATTCTACCATCCATCCTATTTTTATGAGTCTAAAGTTTTATATCTAATTTATCATTTTTCCTAAATAAGAAAAAAATAATTACAACTATCTACTCTTCAACTACATCAAAAGTCCCAGAAAGATACAGTATTATGTAATTAAAAATGAAATTTATTGTAAATAAATGACTAAACTCTAGAAATGACAGAGACATTAGGCTGCTTGGACAGTCACCCAAAGTTCATAAGTAATGTTGGGGCATCCATTTTCAACTTATAGACTGACATTATCTGGTAGGTTTCTCAGTGATGCAGAGAATCTGAAGTACTATCTATCCTATATTGGTAACATTTGTCTATCTCTTCCTTTTGTATCTTGAAGAATGTCTGACAGATTCCTCCTTAAAGCAAGATCTTTGACGTACTGTCTCACCTTTTTTGGCAAGTCCCAGTTATCGTTTTATGGGTCCTGCATTCGAGATTATACAAAATTTTGTAAAGCTTTCCAGGCAACAAAACATTCTTGCACAAATGGCTAGCCTTGCCATATTGAAGGCAAACTCCATAAGGGGCTTCTTTGATGCCCATTATGCTCTTGAAGAAATTGTTGCTGACAGAAGCAGACATTTCATCCATTTTCCTGCAACATTCAACATGTCATTATTTTTTGTGCAGTTTAGTACTCCATTGTGTAATTATTCCACTCCTAGATTCTATCTTACACTTGTAAGAATGGCCAAGATCAGAAACACTGATGACAACTTATGCTGGAGTGTTTATGGGGTAAAGGGAACACTCCTTCATTGCTGTTGGGAATGCAAGCTCGTGCAGTCTTTTGGATATCAGTGTGGCTGTGGCTATTTCTCAGAAAATGAGGAAATATCCTTCCTCAAAACCCAGTAATACCACTTTGCGATATATATCCAAATTATGCTCAATCATACTACAAAGACATGTGCTCAACTATGTTCATAACAGCATTGTTTATTATACCCAGAAACTGGAAAAAACCTAAATTATACTTTTAATCTATGACTCTATCTATGCTGTATCCTCTATCTCCCAAGACTTCATATTTATCAAACACATTCTGACTGTTTTAGAGCCTTTTTTATGAATCTCTCTTACTGCATATCTGTAATCTTTTCTTATTTTACCTGAAAAGTTTTTAGAACATTAAGATGCTGTGGCTAGGACAAAAATTGAGACATTGGCTGTTGACTATGACCTATTTGGCTTTCTAACATGGTGGAGGTATGTTCACCACCAGCTCCTGGAGCCATGTTTACTTCCCCAACTTTAGGAAGCAGTAGTAAACATCTTGTAGCTATGCTATGCTTTTCACCCTACAACTATGCTCTCAAGCCCACAGGCAGTTAATGGGATCCTCTTTACTGTATCACATTAAAAGACTGAAGGAATCTATGATGTGTTCCAGCCCATGACAATAGGATGCCAGTTACATCTCTCAGGCAGTTGTCTGGACATGTGTCTATGTGAAATGGCCAGCATTGAGAGATTAGGGTTCCCAATGTGACTCTTTTTTTTTTTTTTTTTTGCATTTAGAACCTTTAGAAAGCTTTTAAAAGTCTTATGTGGATCCATTAACAAGGTTGGGTGCCATTTGTAGCTGGAGTTTTTTCATCCCTTCTGGTCCTGCACCTGCTTTTAAAATAACCAATCAGAGGTTTAATATTAATTATAACTGTTTGACCCATGACTTGGGTATAGCTATGCCCAGGTTTTATGTTTAAATTATCACATTTCTATTAGTTTATGTTTAACCATGATGTTCATGACTTGTTATCACAATTTTTGCTTCTCTGGTGGCTATTGGCATCTCCCTAATGCTGGTCTTTTTCTCCCAGTAAACCTGCTTGGATTTCCCACCTGGCTTTATTCTGCCTGCTTGTGGACCAAATCAGCTTGTTTATTAACCAATGGTAATAAAATATATTCACAGCATATGGAAAGAATCCCATATTACATGTCAGGAATTATGTTCATGTATCTTATTCAAGTATAATAATGAGAAAATACAGAAGAAATCAACAATGACTTTCCACACTATCACCTGTGTCAGACATTTAGTCTTTTTTTATATTTATTTTTGCTTAAAAATTTCCACCACCTCCCCTCCTCCCATTTCCCTCCCCTTCCCCCCATCCCCCTCCCCCTCCCTCTCCAGTCCAAAGAGCAGTCAGGGTTCCCTGCCTTGTGGGAAGTCCAAGGTCCTCCCCGCTCCGTCCATGTCTAGGAAGGTGAGCATCCAAACAGACTAGGTTCCTCAAAGCCAGTACATGAACTAGGATCAAAACCTAGTGCCATTGTCCTTGGCTTCTTGGTTAGCCCTCCTTGTCTGACACTTTCAGAGAGTCTGGTTTGTTCACATGCTCCATCATCCAGCTGGACTTGTTGAGCTCCCATTAGGTCAGGCCCACCATCTCAGTGGGTGTGCTCAATGTAATAAACACATCTTTTGAAAACACTGTGTGAACAGGTAATAGTAATGAGTTTCTTTTTACACCATGAATTAATACGCTATTTC
>NW_004949282.1:87451-89891 GCF_000317375.1 Microtus ochrogaster | reverse complement strand
CCACAGCTCTGCATCTGTCTTGGTGCGGCTGTTTTGGCGACAGATGCTCTTCAGTAGTCTCACACTGGATTGGTCTGGATCCACACGCACACTCACATCAAGTCCTGAATCCACTGTGCTGACAGCAGAGAGCAAGCACACAGACCCCAGAGTTCAAGGAGCAGACTCACTTCCTCTCAGAGTTCTGAAAGTTACAGCACGGAGTTCAGAAGTTCCACACAGGGCTCAACACCATGCAACACCCAAGGCCGGGCAAGGAGGAAACATCTTCCAGTTAATCCTTTGTTAAACTCTCTGGTTTGAGGGAGAGCCTGCCAGTGAGGAGATGGTGTCATTTACAGAAGAAGTTGAAGTTATTTTAAAAACAATCCTTGGGTGTTTATAAAGAACGTTCTCTTTGCGGTAAATACTCAAGGTCAGAAGAAATGACCTCCTAGGTTCTCACTCTGATTGCTTAAACCATCCTGAAGCATCTTTGGCTTATTAGTCAATAGCAAGATGGCTTGAAGGAAGAAAATAAATACATATAAAAAAGTGTAACTAGCATTCAAGTCTTCCGCGCCTGTGCTTAGTCACGGGGGAGGCGGGAACCTGCGTGAGTTGGCATCGGCAAGGACCCTCACTTGTGGGAAATGGAGAGAGAAGGCAAGATGGCAGCAGCACCCCTGGAGAGTACTCTTAAAGATAATCCTGAGCAGGAAACCCAGACCTATATAGTCAGACATCATATGTAATGAATCATTTGTTTTCTTAATGACTGCCTTTCTGATTGTGATTGTATAAAATCCATATTCAGTTAAAGTTCAGCTTTTAATATGCTTTTATCTAACATTATTTGGGATTGTAAAGCTGAACACATGGCTTTCAATTTGTCTTCTACACCACAATCTGAAAAATTAAAGCCAGTGAGCGAGCACACCTCCAACTAGACTCTGCAACAACTCCATCTTCTCTTACCAAGACTTCCCATAAGCAGCTTCATCCCATTTTTTCACATTGTTGTGATTTCTGATATTTTCAGCCATTTCCAATTAGGTTTCTATGTTTATGTTCTCCATTGTTTCTAGTGACAAGGAAATATTTCCATTCTCTACGACTTTTCCATGAAATCTCTTTGTTTAAAGCATTGTCACACTGGTAAAACTGATAGTAGTATTGTTCATAAGCCAAGTGTTAATAAATATTCAATGTGAGGCATCCAACCGTATATAACATGTTATGACTTTATCATGAATCCTCTGTGAAAAAGTAGAGTTAGTACCCACCATAAATGGGAAATCTAAGGAGAAGGTCTCTAGCAAACATTTCAAAAGTCAGCAAATATATGGGGAATGTGTAAACCCTGGTCTCAGAGAAGTATCATGTATATAGAAGTAAGCAGTAAACAGGGGCAAGATACTGGGGAAAGGAAAATACATATCAGTTTTGCTTTTATAAAAATTTCCACTGATATTCAATAAAAGATGAAGCAAATACTGTTAGTAACTGAAGAATATTAATATAATAAATGTATATCTTCTCAAGACATTGACAACTAAGTGGTAAATGTACCCATAGAACGATATGTGCATATTGCACAATATAGGTGGATTAGAAGTTTCAAATATTTTGTTTCCCTCTCCCTGTGTTTATCGATTATTTTTTACAGCCCATTGATTTTGTGCAGAAGCACATACAATTTTTATAAAGGAACTGTTAGAATATGCTGGTACCATACTATGGACTTTTGAAGACAGAGTTTGTAATTGGGACTTCAACTCCAGCATCATTCTCAGTAGGGATAACTTCTACAGGTAAGTGTCCTTAAATCTGAACCATGTGCCATGTCTTACTGTGCCAGGAACATGGGAGGAGATTTTAGTGTGATCTCAGACACAAACCTTCATAGACAGAGACCTATAAGAACTACTGAAGCTATTTGGAATAAACAGGTGCCACTGTTATTATAGACAGTTTTTAATTTTTATCAAGTGATTTTTTATAAACAAGCCCATGTCTGTTTACATTTTAGAATATATGTTTAACCTTCCTGTTCAAAAAATCTTCTAGAGTATATTTGTTTTCTTATGTTTTATGACAATTACCATTTGCTTAATGTCTAAGAAGCATATCATTATTTCCAAATAGAACATCTAAGATAACCATTTGTCACTTGTTATCAGATGAAATGAACATATAAATCACTTTTCATATTTTTCTACAATGTGTATAATTTTAAGACTTGGTCATAATAGGTTTAGTTGGAAACTACGAGTAAATTTAAATAATCTGAAAATCATTCTATTTATGTCCTCTCATGGTGAATAAAATACAGATCTTCACAGGCGATCGCTTCCTAGGTATAACCCCAGCAGCACAGACATTAAGGGCAACATTGAATAAATGGGACCTACTGAAACTGAGAAGCTTCTGTAAAGCAAAGGACACTGTCACTAAGACA
>NW_004949282.1:80574-84511 GCF_000317375.1 Microtus ochrogaster | reverse complement strand
AAAATACAGATCTTCCATGAATGAATGTTATTACCACAGGTAGGTTGGAAGGTAAGTTGACTATTCTCTCCAGATTCCAATGCTTTAACGAGGTAGAAGTAATTAACATTTTTTCACACAATGCATATTTAAAATTTTCATCCTTCTAAAGATTATTTTACAACCCAATTTCCAATATAATGATTCCACTGGAGGTGTTTCTTGTATCCTCATCTTGTTGAAAAGTCTGAGTGACCAATGTGCACATACTAAGTGATATGGCAACAGAGTTCCTTGTCATACTTTTTTGCTTTTTGCTAGTGGTTTTTGTAAACATTTCCTGCAGGACTGCTGAAGTGGAACTCTTTATTGCTGCCGAATATAGGAAACCTGGAATCTTTTATGTATGAGTTAGATTAGCATTAGTGGAGAAGTGAAGTTTGGTGTTGGTCCAGTGTTAAGAATTACATGTTTTAGGAATTTGGAAAAGAAAAAGGTAATTTCCTGTTCCAGGCCTAAGCCTTCTCTGGATAGTATTATAGTGATCTCAGATTTATATTATGAAATTTTGAAAAAAAAAAAGAAATTTTGGAGAACAAGGAGGCTATAGAATATAGGATTACTGAAACGAAGACAAACACAGCTCAGTGAACAACACAGTGTAAGGTGAAAACCAAGGAATCTACAGCCTGTTCCCTAATGACAGGAAAAGGAGCAGCCCACATTGGTGCCAGTGACCTATGATGACCTCAGTGAACCTGAATATTGAGCACACTTTGGATTCCAGGATTCCATGGAATTACTTTTTGATATCTTCCGGGTATATTGAAGAAAAGAGATAAATGTATGATCAATGTTTAACGAATTGGAAATGAGATTTTTCAGCTAGTATTTGAGAAAATAATTCTTCAACAATGAGATTACTACATTTGATACAATCCTTGTAACTTCCAGTACTTACTTACCAAGTCAAGGCTTCCTGAGTATGGTCAGTGAGTACTGAATTTCAACCAGCTCAGTATGAAGCAGCCACAGCAAGACAGAAGCTGTGAAAAGTTTATTGCTAACAATCTAAATTTTTACACTCTTTTTTAGAATGATAAATGTATAAAATAATAAGAATATTAAAAGTGTATTGGCAAGTTCAGTGACATGCCAACCTGCAGGGCGCTCAAGTCCAGCAGAGGGCACAATGGAGCCAACAATCAAGTACGAAATGAGTAATGGAGGGGATTCCATAGACTGTGAAATCACTCCTTAAAGTCTATTAGCTGAACAATACATGCTACAATTGATATGTGATATCTCAAATTTTCAAACCCAGTAAAAATTCATTGCTAAATATTGCACTGATGTTTTCTCATTTATTTAATTAAGATTTACTTATTTTTTGAATATGTACAAGTTTATTTTTCCAAAAAATATATTATAAACTAATTCCATTCCCAACTCCTCTTAGAACATTACCATGTTTCTATTACTAAATTCCACAATCTTTGTTTCTCAATATAGAAAGCAAACAATAGGTTAAAAGAAAGTGTCACCAGATACTAATAGCTAAAACCTTCTGGAAAAGCAAATATCAATTTCTTTTACAAGAAAAACGATTAGAAATTCGCCTAATTTAGGGGTTTTGGAAATTTCCAATCACATTATTCTCATCACTACCATCACCTTTAAATCAGTTTTGTCACCAAGAAGACCAAATGTCTCAGGTTGTGATTCTATTTTTAAATTAAGAGATTAGGCCTTGCTGTTATGTCCACAGGGTCTGCACAGGTCTCCAGAATATATACTTCCTCAGACAGGGTGAGGATTTAGACCTAAGCATTCTATTGCCTGATACAGGTCTCATCTACCTCCTTCTTCCCCATCTGTACTAGGTACTTATGTAAGAAATAATATCCATGCCTCGTGGATATACAAAACATGTGGGTCTATGATGGTAAATAGAGGAGTGTCCACATCCAACAACAACTTTAGATCAGTGTCCTCTCCAGAGTCACCGAGTACATATGCCTTCATCATGGAATGGAGTTGGATTATCTTCTTTCTCATGGCAACAGCTACAGGTAAGTGGTTCCCCAGTTCAAGACTTGAAGAGGGTCCACACACGCAGTTAACAGTGACTCCACTCTGCCTTTCTCTCCACAGGTTTCGACTCCAAGGTCCATCTTTAGTGATCTGGGGTTGAGCTTGTGATGCCTGGTATCGTGGGGAATTTGCCCTGGAAGACTTCTGGCAATACTTTAGCTACTATATGCACCGTGTGAATCAGTGACTGGGACAGAGCTTGAAGGGATTTGGAAGAGTACAACTTGGAAATGGAAGTGTACTTTATGAACAGAAGTTCCAAGGCAAAGCCACCCTTATTGTAGGCAGATCCACCAGAAAAGCATACATGGCAGCCAGCAGCCTGACATCTGTGAACTCTGTAATCTCTTATTGTGCAAGACATAGTGTGGCAACTACATGGCGCATCTGTCAAAACCCAGGAAAAGAAGGAAGTTTAGGTGACATTGAAGATTAGCACGGATACACTATCAGACACAGTCATTTTGATTGTCTATTTTCAGCCATTTCTTCACATTCCTGTACGGTGTATTTCAACATTTCAAAATAACATAAGGGAATGAAGATAAACTGATTCTGGATGTCACTTATAGTTCACCATACCTTGAAAAGAATTTTATCAGTTAACCTCTTAGACATTCTTCTGCTTTATAGAAACAAAATATAGCAAACTCTGGTATAGCAAAGTTTGACATCATATTATATTATCAATATATCCTTTAAAGCTAAGAGTATAGAACTATGTTTGGAGTAAATGAGAATATACTATAATATGAATATCTCCAGTAAAATACAAATCAAAAGTATCAGGGCAAACTAAAACTCCTTTCAAAATTCAATTTGATGTACCTGTATACACCATAATTTGTTGGAAGTTTTTGCCATAGTTTTATGGGAAGTCATTTTACCTTTCCTCATAAATATAACTTTATATAATTATTAATAATTAATTCCAATCCTGCTTGCTTTTGGGGGCAATAATCAAATTTCTTATTGTTTTATAGTTAAATATGTACCTACATGTCATTATGTGGAGTGTACACATGTGGAGTCACCTGCTTTGACAACTTTTTGGACCTTTGCTCAGAAAACATTGGGCCAGAGGTGTAGGGTTCAAAACTGGGAATGTAAAGGACTAGTTAAAGTTATGAGGAGCCCTGCATACTCATTATCCTGTTTCCTGAAATGTGATTTTTAGTACTAGTTAGATGGAATTTAATCAGATTGGGACCCTATAGTGGAGGGTCTAGAATACTTTTAACCTTTTGGAACTTATGGTTATGTTTCCTTTATTATGAGGAGCAGAAGCAGGGAGACCATGAGCAAGGAAGTCAGGCCCATGAGGGATGTGTGCACCCACTGAGATGGTGGGACTGATCTAATGGGAGCTCACCAAGGCCAGCTGGACTGGGACTGATGGAGCATGTGATCAAACTAGACTCTCTGAATGTGGCTGACAATGAGGTCTGACTGAGAAGCCAAGGACAATGGCACTGGGTTTTGATTTGACTGTATGGACGGGCTTTGTGGAAGGCTCATCTGTTTGGATGCTTACTTTCCTAAACCTGGATGGAGGGGGAAGGATCTTTGACTTCCCACAGGGCAGGGAACACTGACTTCTCTTAGGACTGGAGAGGGAGAGGGAGAAGGAGAGGGCAAAGGGGAAGGGAAATGGGCAGAGAGAAGGGGGTGGAAATTTTTAATAAAATACCAAAGCTTTGAAAAAAAAGAAAATAAATAAATAGTTTAAAAACACTGACCCCAAGTTCCCCCCTTGGGGAAAAAGGAGGATTGAGATAAAGGAAGGTTCGATAAGTGAGCACGGAAGCACAATTCTTAGATAAGGGAGCCACCTTAGGGTTGGCAAGAGCCTTGAACCTAGAGT
>NW_004949282.1:75546-79019 GCF_000317375.1 Microtus ochrogaster | reverse complement strand
TAGATACTTAGGTTGGTTCCATAAAATAACTTTTGTGAATTGTTTTGCAATAAACATTCATATGCAATTAAAAAAAAATAAAAACACTGACCTCATACAGGAGTGCTACATCTTACACAGCCAATACAGGACTAGCAATAAATATCAATAGATGAGTTGAAATTTTAGAAATTATTTACAGAAAAATCATAGCATATGGCACATACATATCAATGTTTTTCAATACTGGATATCAAAGTCCAGGCATTTTTAAGAATCAGCACTAAGATGAACCATTGAAAACCATTTCTTCAATATCATATCTGGATTCAACACTCAATAAAATTTGTTAATCCTTCTAAACCAATTCCCACATCCAACTCTCATTCCATATACAATTCATGAATTTTTAAATTTTAGTTGACATTTACCAGTCTCTCCTCCCTCTATCTCTGTCTTAATTAGTTTGTGTGTGTGTGTTTGCCTATTTCTATCATATTGACTTCAGTTATAGCTACTTATATGTACATGCATGTATAGCAGTCTAATTGAGTAGTTAAGGCTATTGTCTGCCCTTCCAGATTTCCTGAGTTCAATTCCCAGCAATCACATGGTGGCTGACCAGCATCTGTGATGACATCTGGTTTTCTCTTGAGGAAGAATCAGCTGTAGTTATCAGCTTAGGCAATGAAACCCAAAATGGACAAATTCAACAGAAACAGAATATATTAGCTACCCGTGCATGCTTCAACATTGCCAGGGCATACAATCATTTTCCATTTTCCAACCTATCGTGGAGCTTGCCCCTGAAGAAACCTGATTATTCCTCTCTCAAAAGCTATTGATTAACTGTAGCTATTCATTTAGGTGTGAGGAACAGAGAGGTTTCCTCCTATGGATTGGTATCTAGTTTTGGCTTCAACATTACCAAGATTTCATGGGTTCAGCATTCCTGCTCCATCCAGAAAATACTGTCTCATAATTACATCCTTGATGGAGGAAGGTCATTGGTTAATTAATAAAGAAACTGCTTGGCCCTGATAGGTTAGAACATAGGTGGATGGAGTAAACAGAACAGAATGCTGGGAGGAATAAGAAGTGAGCTCAGACGCCATGCTCCCCTCTCCAGGGAAGACACAATGAAGCAATCCACCAGGTCAGACATGCTGAATCTTTCCCGGTAAGACTGGTGCTACAGAGTTTACTAAATATGGGTTAGGCAAGAGGTAGCCAAGAAGAAGCCAGAGCTAATGGGGCAAGCAGTGTTTAAATAAATACAGTTTGTGTGTTGTTATTTCGGGGCATAAGCTAGCCAGGCAGAGGGAGCTGAGTGGCAGGAACCCAGGCCCCCAGCTTCCTTCAACACATCCTGGTTCTCTAAAGTTTATAATAGTTCTGTGACTTCTTCAGGATTTTCCATGAGACTTTAGTATATGATTTGTAAATGGTCATCACAGTATCACCTTTTCTCTGCATATTATCTAATATGAATCTCTGCAATAGTCTTCATCTACAAATAAAAACAAAAACTTTATTAATGTGCACGTTAGAACTTTTATCTGACAGTATAAGCTCTCAGAACACAGTTAAAATACATTAGTGACTTTCAGGCAGAAATTATTAGAGGTCAAAATAGTTTGTGGCTGGGTTGCTGTTTATCCTTTTACTTTGGTACCAGGTAAGCAGAATAATTTTGCTGGTATAACCAATCAAACTTCAAATGCATTTCAGGACTTATCTCTGAGATTATACAAATTACTGACACTGTTCAGTTGGCAAAGAACCAGATACTAGATATCTCTGGGACCTAGGGGAAAATTAATAATACTGTCCTTCTAAAGAAGGCATGGGGAGGAAAAATTTTGAAAAAACAAACAACCAAACAACAACAAAAAAACCAAGCCAGTCTGGCATCACTTGGCAGAATGAACTTTGAGGAGGAAACCTATTTGCTAAGCAAGAACAATGTCTAAAGTAGTGGAATTTTAATTGCATTTCAATAAATAAAGCCTGTCTGAAAATGTCAGAGTAAAGAGCCCCACTAGTAAGCCTTACACACAAGGTAACTATAATACACACTATATATCCCAGTAACCACAATGCCATGTATCTTCAATCCCAGTAGCCACACTAGTTGTCACAGAAACCAGGCAGTACATGTTTTAATCACTTGGTGCATGCTTTTAATTCCATCTTTAGAGAGGCTTATAGAATAGGAGGAAACAACTTTTGATACATATTCTCATAATGAGAATCCTGAAGGCAGGATCACCATTTTGGACTAAGATCAAGGTAAGAGTCAGTGGCTTGTTGTTTTGTTTTTCTGACCTTCAGGTTGATCTTTAATTTCTCTTTCTGAAATTTTATTAACAGTGCTTTATTTATTATTTTTTTCATTTTATTAAATGTGATTAATTCTACCAAGCAGTTCAGAGAAGCAAGACCATGGTGACAACTGCTTAATATGTTGGAAGAACAAAACAACATGGTGATGTGGAAAAGAAGGCAACAGGAAGAGAATATTTTAGGATAGGAACTATCTGAACTCCCTGGTGCTGCAGTTCAGGCAAGCCTCTTAAAGGTCCAGGTGAATCTTTACTTTGACAGAGAGCATAACATGCTATTAAGGAGAAAAATGGGAAGTCATTGAGGAACTCAAGAGCAGAAAGATATGGCATAACAGCATAGGCCCACTTGGATTTTCAGGAATGTTACAAAGAGCAGGGAGTACTTTGTGATGGGTAGGAGCAGTTATATGTAGTATGTGGGAAAGGTCAGTCCTGGAGGACCTAAATGCTTAATATGGGTCTATATAATGTGTTTTTTATTACTGATCAAATAATAATCTCAAAAACTGTTTATTGTTATATAGCAGCACTTCTATTTTTGAAAATCAATCTTAGGCCTTTAGGGCAGAAATACTATATCAGTGATCTATGGCCTCAGCCTCAGTTTGTTACTTCAATTCATAGAAACCATTTATTATTCACTAAACCTTATACAACCTGTGTCAAATAATATAGTATTTCTGTTCTTGTAAGAAATTATTTAATAATTTATGCAAAGACAAGAAAAGGGTTTGCATTTTATAGCTTAATAAGACCAAAAACTTATATTTCTACGTAAAACCATAAATTTGTACTAAGTAAATTTTTTTTCTTTTTTTTTATTGAGAATAGGAAAAAAAAAACAAGTTTCCGCCTCCTACCAGCCTCCCATTTCCCTCCCCCTCCTCCAACCCTTCTCCCCCCTCTCCCAACTCCTCTCCCCCTCCCTCTCCATTCCAAAGAGCAGTCAGGGTTCTCTGCCCTGTGGGAAGTCCTAGGTCCTCCCTCTTCCGTCCATGTCTAGGAAGGTGAACATCAAAACTGGCGAGGCTCCCAGAAAGCCAGGACATTAAGTAGGATCAAAACCCCGTGCCATTGTCCTTGGCTTCTCATCAGTCCTGATTGTTCGCCATGTTCAGAGAGGCTGGTTTTATCCCATGCTTTTTC